>NW_022990276.1:1294984-1577957 GCF_902827175.1 Gymnodraco acuticeps | reverse complement strand
GAAAAAGGAAAAAAAATCAGTATAATTCAGCTGGTGTTACATTTGAAAAACGAGTAATCTGAGTGCAGTTACTTTCGTAAACCTGAAGTGAATACTTATTGGAATTATTGGTGGAAAGTTCCTCACAATATGTAATATTCATACCGGCAGAACCGTTGTGCACAGCGCTGCAGCGTATCTGCGAGCGAGAGATGCAGCGTGTCCGTGAGGCCCGCCCCGCACGCAGATGAGAGAGAGTTCTCTTCAAAACATATTGGAAGGTAGAAACGGAGATGTTTAGATAAAACGTGGAAGATAACGTTTATGTAGCATTTATTTATTGTCGAATGATGATTTATAACGGGATCAAATCTAACTGAATGCCTGCTGCTGCCGAATGCATGGGCAAGTAACTGGGAAAAGTTTTAAAAGTTATACATCGTTTCAGATAATAAATAATAATGATAATGCATTCTATTTAGGGGCGCTTTCAAAGCACCCAAGGACACCTTACAATGCATACACTTTTCCAAGGAAAGGTTTTAAGACAGTACAAAGAATGCAGTCTGGGTGAGTTTTTTCTTTTTATGTGCGGTGCAGATGAGAGAGCGGTCCAGAATGACACTAAAATGTTGTCTTTGCTCTTCATAGCTATTAAAAACAGTAAAATACGTATCTCCCGTTCACCAAAACATACCCATCTGTTATGGAAAAGAAAGTATTATAAAGAAGAAGAAAAGATAAAAAGAAGAGGAAAAAAAAATAAAAAAGAAGAGAAGAAGGGAAGTATTCTAAAAGTAATTGAATCTCCACCGGTACAGGCGGGATTGTGGTTAGTTTCTGATGCGCAGAAGGAAAATCTGGCCCACCCTATATTTTTACAGGCCCACCCTAAAGTACATTTCTGCCTACGCTACTGGTCCGCACAGCAGCAACAACCAATCACATGAATCTCTTGCCCCCGACACACCAAAGCAATAGCAATGTTAAAACTAAGTAAACTGTAAGAAAAAAAAAAGAAAAAAATCCCCAACAGGTGAAAACCTACCAGTTTCACCCACTGTCTCTGCCTCCTCCTCCATGCCTCGCTCCTCTGGTTTGTATCCCGGTAGATGAACAGAGACTGATACATACAGCACCGGGTGATTCACTACCGCGTATAATGAATTTTCCCTCAAATTTTGGAATATGAGGAATTACCTGCGTAGTCTCTCCCAGCATACACGCGGTCTGATTGGCTAGCGCTTGTACTGGCAGATTTGCATAAACGGGATTTCATTGGCTGACGCTTCTGCCGAGGCGCCAAAAGTTGAACATTGCTCAACTTTTTGAAGCGAGCAACGCCAGCAAACGCTCCACGTCGCTTCCCAAAAATACAGTTCTGCTAAAAGTGACGTCACCCCATTCAAGTGAATGGGCGGGCAGAAGCGTTTGGAAGCTGTAACGCACGCCACCGTGTGGACGGGCCGTCACAGTGGCTCTGCGCCAGAAACATCAAAAATAAATAATAACTAAAACATTCTGGAATATCACCCCTCCACTCCCATTAACATCCCTCAGCTAGCAGCTGCGCTATCTACAGATTCCGGTTTGTTGACTATCTCCTGTCAGGGCTCTCCCAAGGCTTCAGGGTAAGGGTCCTCCCATCTCCCACAGTGACTTTCGTAGCAAGAAACTTACAGTCAGCCGCTAAAGAACCCAACATAGTTTCCCAGCTCATCGACAAAGAACTTCTCAAAGGATATATAATCGGTCCTTTTAGCTCCTCCCCCTTCTCAGTGTTCCGTTCAAATCCCATCGGAATAGCCACACGTAAATAAAAGGCTGATGTTCGATCTGTCCGCTCCCTGCTCCGGCCCATTCTGCAGCGTCAATAGCATCATCCCTCCAGATCAGTTCTCCCTTCACCATGCCTCAGTGGATAATGCAATAAAGATGATCAAGTTCACAGGGCACGGAGCTCGGCTCTCCAAAGCGGACATTACCGATGCCTTCAAATCATCCCCATTCATCCGTCTCAGTGGAACTTGTTCGGTATTAAGCGGGAGTCCAAACTCTATCTTCGCCGTTCGCACTGACCTTCGGTGCAGAAGCAGCCCCTGCATCTTCAATTCCTTCTCGGAAGCGCTCTATTGGATCCTGCTGAACATCGTCAGAATCCCCTCCGTCCTTCACCTACCGGACGACTTCCTCCCTATAAACCCGCCACAGGACGGCTCAGGGATCTCACCGGCCAAGCTTAAACACTGCTTCAGGAGTGAGGTGTCCCTCTCTCCAAAGAGAAAACGTTAGGTCCCGACACACGCTTAGAATTCTTAGGCATCATCCTCGACTCCATAGACATGGAGACAAATTGCAGCGCATCCGGGACATCACCAAGTCATACTGCGAGCAACAAGTTATCACAAAACAACAGTTGCTCTCCCTTCTCGGGACACCTCAACTTCGCCCATGCACGTCATCCCCCAGGGGGCTCGTTCATGTCCCGCCTCCTGGACGCAGCATCAGCGGTCGACAACCTCCATGACTGCGTTTTCTTAGATGAAGGCTGCCGCTCAGATCTTCGGTTCTGGTCCCTCCTGCTCGCCCACTGGAACGGAGTTACTTTCTTTTACGATGGGCCTCGTGCGTTCCTCTGACTCAATGAGGTTCTTCACGGATGCCGCCCATCCATGGGTTTTGGGGGGTTTCTTCCAGGGAGAGTGGTTCGCAGGGTCATGGCCCAGTCAATTTCTACCTCAAGCAAGTTCTCATTAAATCCGGCCTATCACCCATATTCATACCCGGGGCATTCCTTCAGGATAGGTGCAGCCACCCTCTGCTGCCTAATCGAAGGTCCTCTCTACCCTCATCCCTACAACACACTACACTGCAAACATCGCTGATACAACCCGTTGCTGCAGATACACGCTTTACAACATCAGGAAGATACGTCCCCAGCTGACTCAGAAAGCGACTCAGGTTCTGGTCCAGGCTCTCGTCATCTCACGCCTAGACTACTGCAACTCCCTCCTGGCTGGTCTACCTGCATGTGCCATCCGACCTCTGCAGCTCATCCAGAATGCAGCGGCTCGTCTGGTCTTCAACCTTTCCTAAATTCTCCCACACCACTCCGCTCCTCCGCTCCCTTCACTGGCTTCCGGTAACTGCTAGAATCCACTTCAAGACACTGGTACTTGCTTACATGCTGCGAATGGATCTGGCCCTTCCTACATCCAGGACATGGTTAAACCATACACCCCAGTGCGTGCACTACGCTCTGCATCAGCCAAACGACCTCGTTGCGCCCTCGCTGCGAGGGGGACCCAAGTTCCCATCGGCGAAAACACGTGGGTTTGCTGTTCCTGGCTCCAAGATGGTGGAATGAGCTCCCCATTGACATCAGGACGGCAGATAGCTTGCACATCTTCCGGCGCAAACTGAAAACTCATCTCTTTCGACTCCACTTCGAGCGTTAGAACTATTAACGAAGCACTTTTATACTAATAAAGGACTGGCTTACCTAAAGCCAGTTGAGTAGCACTTGAAATGTTTGGCTCTATGAAACCTGATGTACTTATATGATTCTGTTTTCTTCAAGGTTGTGTCTTCCTGGTCGAATGTACTTATTGTAAGTCGCTTTGGATAAAAGCGTCAACTAAATGCAATGTAATGTAACTAGGACGGTGGTCCTCCTCCGCCTTCACAACCTTCATTCGTCCAGACATCAGCGCCGTACGGGCTTCCCAAAGATCTCTCAGACCCTAACTATGGTATCTATGCATATAACTGGTGGGGCCCATATAAACACATTCATAAGTATAACACTATACATCTCACTAAGGTACCTGATATTCAAACTGCATTCCCGTCCTAGTCCGCGGGGCCCCCGCCCCACAGGGAATAACGTCTCGTCTCACGTGCACCTACACGTAATGGGCTTCATCTCCTGGACACAGGTATCCAAATCCCAGGCCCTTGCTCAAATGTGTCAGTGTAAATGTATATCCTGCAAAGTCAGGCGTGGACTCGGGCAACCGTACACTTCGGTGTCGTGGCTTCCGGCCACCGTACACTTCGGTGTCAGTTACAAAACAAAGGAAATAAAGAAGAGGAAAAGAGTAAAGAAGGAAAGATAAGATATATCCTGCGAAGTCAGGCGTGGCTGAAGGCCACCGTACACTTCGGTGTCAGTTACAAAACAAAGGAAGGTAAAGAAGGAAAAGATAAAGATATAGCCTGCGAAGTCAGGTGTGGCTGAAGGCCACCGTACACTTTTCGGTGTCGTGGACGTTGGGCCACCGTACACTTCGGTGTCAGTTACAAAACAAAACCGTTCGACCTTCGGGCGGCGTAGTCAAGCCCTGCTGGCCAGGGCAGGCGACCCGCAGGTCGTTTTCAGATAAGACCGGCCACTGATTTCGGCAGTCAGAGTCTCAGCATGACCCGTAAGCTCCTGGCAGTGATTCCGGCCCTATGCCGCTTACATATGTTAATCTATTATCTTTCAATTCCCAGATCACCACAGTCACCCCACAAGGTAAGCAACTCAGTTCATCTCAGTATTTCATACTTCACTGGTTTTGGGGATTTCATCGGAGCGGTTCTTTCCCTCCTGAATGATTATCTTGCAACCGGAGCCTAATCGCCAAACACCATTACATTCTCCTGTTGTATTATCATGGCATCATTCATTCATATGATGTGTAACAATAAATATGTAATTCTTACATCACGTCTCTCCGGTTGAAATGAAAGCTTTAGCGCAAGTCAATAAGGAAGACCTAACACGAAGTCACTTACACGTCACTCTATGGCTCCCTTCCCCCCTCATTAAATACGCGGGCGTCACCCCTCAGCAGCCAATCGCTGCACATGCTAAATTCCTTTAAATGCCTCCTGCTCTTCTCCCTGTCAGTTGTCATTGCAGATGATCACACGCAACCCGCCTCCACCTCTCTCGCCTCCTGTCTCCTTCAGGACAAAGCTAAACCTTCCTCCTTCAGACGCGGTCTCACCTACTCATCACCACCACCAGTGTCTAGACCCCGGGGATTTCATCGGAGCGGGTTCTTTCCCTCCTGAATGATTATCCTGCAAACCGGGGCCTAATCGCCAAACACCATTACATTCTCCTGTTGTATTATCATGGCAATCATTTCATTCATATGACGTGTAAACAATAAATATGTAATTCTTACATCACGTCTCTCCGGTTTTGAACTATTTTTTTACACATAATTAGTGTGCCAACATGGCATGAAGACACACAGTATCAAACAGCTTCAATCAGACAAATTGAAACTAAAGAGTAATGATCATTCAAGAAATAAATCTGGTCAAAGGGCACAAAGGTTAATTGTCTCAAATGTGTTTCATAAAGGAAGTTAAGGAGCATTTCTGAGAATAAAAAGCAACCTGAAAAAGTCAAAGCGACACCTGGAAGTGAAACTTAAAGGTGGGGTATGTAATTTTGCGCTAGAATTTGAAAATACACAGCTGGAAGAAATCTGCCACTTCCTTACAGAGCCCCTCCTCCAACACACACGAACGCGCACATGACTAATGAGGGCACGAGATAAGTTTGTGCACAGATGGAAGGCTGACAGGCAGGTAGGCCATCCAGTTACTTTAGCCGGGCCGGCTCAGATTATTGGTCGTGCTTTTTACAGCGCCACGGCTTCCACAGATTTTTTTATGGATTTATTGTCAAAGCATTTAATATATTCATTGCTATCGGGATGTTAAGAGCATTCCATGGAATTAAACAAGTGTTCTGAAATAAATGACATACCCCACCTTTAAGGACAAAGGCTTGAAATGTACCTATCTTTGTTTTGTCTTTTGTCTCAATGGGGGCTGTTTGTGATTTAAAGTTTTTAAACAACGGCAGAAACAAATGCATTGAACCAAATGAATAGTTTCAGATTGTAACACACCATTTAGATCCGAGATTGTTATCCATTTTAATATCTTAAGTAGTCAAATATATATGGTCAATTAAAAAGATTTGAAAAACAACAACAAATTAGACCATTATTTTAACAATAAACGGTTCCTCTAGAGTTAGTTTAGGAGGGAGAGAGCAAAGGAGTTGTTTGAATGTATTGTTTCAGCCAGGTTGAAGTCTGAGGAGGGTTTTAAATGGAGGAAACTGAAAGTGTTGACATAAAAGGTGGAAACAATCTGACAGGAAAGACTACTGTTTATGCTTTCTTAAGTAACTGTGTGATGTAAAGATCCTGCCGAGTTTCCTGTGCTGTTATTTTATTGCATAGCATACACGACCACCTTATTGAGTGCATAGTAGCACATGCAACACATTTTCAACTATATGGAAAATGTGCATCGTTAAACATTCTGGAGTCTCCCACTCTGACTACCTTAGCTTAAACCAGCAGGAGTTGTTTAACAAACACTAATGGGAGAAGAAAGTAGCGACACAGCTTGAAACAAAACATATCAGAGGTATGAGCACTGTCCTCTTTCCTTCAGTTAACCATGCAGGAAGATAATAAATTATGCTCCTTTTTAGATTCATATTTGTATTTAGTGCCTTTACTGTGACATGTCTCCATGCTTTAATGTTCAAAAAGCTCTTTTTTTTCCTTTTCTTTTTTCATACTGCCTGTGCTGCAGCACCTCTTTTCACCCTCTGTCTGAAACCAGAGCCCAGTCTGCTCTGATTGGTTATCTGTTGTTATTGGTCAACAACTTAGAGATGTCCCGCCTCTGAGATGATCACGTACAATGTGTTGGAGTGCTAGGCGTGCTGATGTCACTATACTACGGAATCAATCAATCAAAGTTTATTTATAAAGCACATTTAAAAGCGATTTTTGGTCGAGCCAAAGTGCTGTACATGTAATAAATACTACAATCACAATAAAAGACAATAAATTACAACAGATATATAAAAAACACAGGGAAAAGTCAGGAGTCGTGCTCCGCTCTGACTAAAAGGCCAGGGAGAAGAAGGGTGTTTTAAGAGTAGAAAAAAACCCTAGGGTCTGGGCCGACCTCACATGGAGGGGCAGAGTCTTCCAGAGCCTAGGGAAGTAACAAAGGAGTCCAATGGAGGCCTTTCAGACATGGAGAGAAACTCTCTCTGGAGGGAACTTCGAGATTTTAGCCTTTGCAGACCATTTACAAAAACCTATGACACACTAAAGGAAAGGACACCCCCAAAAAGCATCATAGGGCTCCTTGAATGTGTCAGGACTAAAAACATTTCAATGTATCATCAGATTATGTAACCATCCCTGCTGCTTTTCAGTTAATGCCTCCAAATGCATCTGATGCTATGACATACTGACCTGCATTGTGGTGGCACCACTTTCAAAAACGAGATATGTACAAAACCATTTCTGCAGGTGTTCAAACCGCGGAAAAAGCAGAAGCTTCTAAATGAGCTTTACAATGTTAGCTTTTTATTTATTATCATGAATCATATGAATAATAAATCTTCCAAAATGTGTTTCTTAAATGTATATTGCTATGATCTATGCATTGCCACCATTACCGGTACATGGATGATTCAGCATTGAACTGTCGGTTTGATTGTTGAATTCGTATAACAACGGAGAGAAATCATTTGTTCCTGTTTAGACTTAGCAACGTGATGGCAAACACAGGACATTAGAATAGGACTCAAACTTTTTTTTCATTTATAAGTATCTGTTTTCTTTCAGTTCCTCAAGAGATCTCCATGGTTTCAAAAATCTATTTGGGGGCACACACACACATTGTAACGCATCTTGCATTCACTATATTTTACTTCACATTCTCATTTAGCAAGACTATTAAAACATATTATTGATGGTAATTGACGTGCACACACACAACAGGTAGTGGACACATGAATAATAACTTTGTCCTGCCTTCAATAGTCAGGAAAGGCTTAGACAGCGGGTTTGGTTTAGTTTTAAAGCAGAAAACAAAACTCAAAGCAGCAACACACACCACTGCTTCTGTAAATGGTGTTCAACCAAAAGCATAGACAACCTATATTGATATCAAAATGAAAGAATCCGGTGTCTGAAACCACATGACGCTATCGAAAGATCCATTTCTTCTTAATATTTCCCCATAAAATCCTCCTTCTGTGAAACTTGAAACAGTAATGTGAGTGTTTGTGTTGGTTCTAGACCCGTTTTAGCTGTGCTGGGGACAGTTATTTTTTATGAAAAAGGCCCATTTTAGGGCCCTTTATGCTTCTTGGGGTTTTCCCAAGAAACCTCCAGACATTCTCTGTTTCCATTTAGTGTTTATTTAAATTCGATAAACTTAATTCCATTCACATATGCTTATCTAAGATTGAAAAATGACTTTCATAGCCAGGTTACATTTCCATCGTCCTCTCTAACCACAAAAGAACACACGCCTAGCAAAACAGAAGAGAAGACGAAAGGTGTGAAAAAAACAGGAACACACGATGCTCGGGAAACAGACAAGACATGTGAAACTCGGCGCAGGTGTCACTTTTGCATGCCGCTGTGTAGACACTTAAAACAAAAAAGTGTGATATTAATCTTGAGGTTTTAGAGGCAGTTATGAAATGGTTAGTGGAAATCATTCATGTAGAGATTTCACACTGATATGCAATATATAAATACTTGATAAGACCATTAATAGTGCATTTCCTTCCTTATAAAACCTTTGCAAAGTAAATATTTAAAATCCAGCATTGCTTACTTTGCTATACCAACACATTGAGTAAAGCATCACCTACATGCATGTACATCAACAATTTTACACTGATAAGCAATACAAATAGTAACCCTAACCCATTAAACGTCCATTTTATTCTTCTGCAACATCTATCATATTACCTTAACCTTGTAAACAGCATCACATGCATGCAAATGCACCCTCCAACACACACACAAACAGCTCACTATTAACAGAGGTGTGAAAGTCCACAGGATATACCTATAAACCAACAGGAAGCTTTCTTTTTTTTCTCCATTCTTAATTTACATACATTTTAGACAGACAGTTCAAACAGTGAAGTCCATTAACATCAAAATAACATCCCATCATTCACATTATTTCACTTGCAAAAAGAGAGAAACCGCACAAAGACAGTCGTGACATGAGTATACTGTGGTCAGGCTGTGCACCTTGACGCTTTCTCATGCAAACTTACAGGAACAGAGGCGAAAAGAAATACTACTGACTCACAGCTGCACCTACCCCCATATGACGAGCTGTCAAAGCTGCATTAAAGTACAATAATCTGTGTTTTTAAATGGTTTAATGGCAAAGTTGTTACTTCAAGATTTCTTTTAAAGTCTAGTTTCATGTTTATTTCTTATTTTATTGGGTTTGTTTTTAGTCGCATCACTTAAGGTCAGTTGTAACTACATTGGTATTGCATTTAGTGGATAAACATGCTCCTCAACTTACTCACCTCCCTTTCTGAATCTGTTCTTGTTTCTGTTTTAGTGTCACTGCTGTTGTTTCATGTCTGGACTTTCTTTAAAACATTGGTATTGGGAATAGACAGGTCTGGTTTATTAAAGGTCCCATGTCATGGTCATTTCTACTGATCATATTTCCATTGTTGAGGTCTACTAGAATATATTTAAATTGCGCAATTTTCCAAACTCACATTGGTTTCTCACAGCATCTCTGTATAGTATGTTTATTCACTCTGTGTCCTAAACGGCTTGTTGGAGCTCCTGCCCCCCCCCCCCCCCCCCTCCCTGTGAGCCCAGTGTGCTCTGATTGGTCGGGACGTTGCGAGGCCCGTTGCTGCTCGCTGCTGCGACGAGCGGACAGATTTCCGGGTCGGCGATACAGCGAGACACAGCGAAACTCATCCTGAGCACACACAAACACTCACAGCCGAAGTAAAAACAAGAAGTGTGGCTTGATATTGAGTAAGAAAAAGGTTTATAACCAGGGGTGCACATAACTTTTTTGCCCTGGTTCTCAAAGGAGCACCTGGAGATGTTGCTTGGTGCTCATCTTAAAATGAAATAAACCGAACTTTTGAGGGGGTCTGACTTTATTTGCCAGACACACGGCACTGAACACACATGCAGGGGGGAACACAGAACACACATGCAGAGGTGAACACAGAACACACATGCAGAGGTGAACACAGAACACACATGCAGAGGTGAACACAGAACACACATGCAGAGGTGAACACAGAACACACATGCAGAGGTGGAACACAGAACACACAGCAGAGGTGAACACAGAACACACATGCAGGAGGTGAACACAGAACACACATGCAGAGGTGAACACAGACACACATGCAGAGGTGAACACAAGACAACATATATATAATATAATATTAAAACATAAAACACTGCATGCTTGAGTTTTCCCTTATTTCATGTTCTTAAATGTATTGGTGGTTGGGTTGGTGGGTTGTCTGGCCCCTCCCCCTCCACTCACTCTATACACGGGTGTTATTGGCAACCCTGTATCAATAGAGATCATTCCTGCTGTGGTGACAATATCAAATATTACAAATTTGGTAAGTAACGTTAAAACATTATTTGACAGATTATGCATTCATCACTCTTAAGGAAGCTTTTATTGCATTATATATCTTTATTTATTATTTGAGGATTTCAATAATCACATCTGAATCAATGCATCATCTTGTATGTTTTGTACTGATTTACTTGTTTTATTATGTGTTTATGAGCACATACAAAGACAATAATACCATTTTGTTGAAGGTTAAATGCCAAAGAAAGCCTTATGAAGATATCTCTTCTGTTAGATATCAATATTTATACTTGAAAAAGTATAGAAATATACAAAAAATAGTTTTCCTAATTGCATGAATACAAATAGCAAGTGTTGCTTTGCAAATAAATAATCCATGATGTTTTCGTCGTTGCTAATTTAAGTCCTTTTCAGAAGATTTTTGAAAAACACAAATATTTTTTATTGTGGTGACAGAAATGTGTTGATCCAAAGTGACATCTTTACCAAAGTTATTAATTACTGATACCTTTACAATAATCTTCAATCTTTTTTACATCTCTTTGATGTTTGGTCTCACACGACATGTTCAGAGTAAGCGACCACGGAGTGATAAGCCTGTGATGTGGTTGTTTAGTGTGCCGTTAAGAAAACGGTGCCGTTTAGTGAAGTATTACACAATAGGACAATGATGGAGCAACAGTCAAATTCACATTAACAATCACATTGGGATTTACATTTTAGTGCATGAACAAACTTGCTGCACAGCGTGAAACTGAATTGAAAACATGCTTCCTCTTCGACATGATATTTTTCTCTTCCCCATCTGCCAATTCAAAGTTAGAGTAGTGTGCGTAAAATGGTCATTATTTTCTCTATCTAAAAAGGGAACTGAGATTATATGGATTGGGACAAAAACATACGCTAAAGCTTTGGATTGTTCCGTCAAGAGATACTAAAATACGTATAACTTATGCTATATGATCTGATTCTGTCTTTTCTGTTCCTCGTTGTGTTGCAAAGAGCATTTATATAACCTGTGAGGCATTTACTTCACTTTGCAAAGATAGATAGATGCACAGATCGATGCATAGATAAACACCCCCAAACATGCAGCAGAGTCTCATATGAAATGTAAAAACATCACTTACAACATTTAGAAATTGCACACCAGGCTCCTTCGCAGGGGCGGTTCTAGGGGGGGGGCAGTGCCCCCCAACACTGACTTTGGACCCCCCGGTGGCCCCCCTGAAAATGAAAAAAAAAAACATTGTTTATGATTAAACGATTTCTTGGTTGACGTAATAGGCGGAACTAACGATATTTGTGATTCTAGTCGGATCCATTAGAGCAGGGGTCTCCAACACGTCGATCGCAAGCTACTGGTAGCTCAATAGCCCTCAATAGCCCCCACTTTACAAATATGTTTATTTATTTTTAACGCAAGCTGTCATCGCCACGGAGGAGCACACAGCCTCTGTGAGCCATTTTCAGGCGATTTGTAATCTGTTCTAGAAAAACAATGTGTTTTTTTGGATTTCAAGAAGCATATAGAACAAGCAATGGATGTATTTTATGAACATTTATCCATGCTGAAAGTAGATTTAGATGTTAGGAGTGAGATAGAGATTATTATCTAATATATGCATCCAATGAAGCATTGCATGAAGTCTGTTGATGATCAGAGGCTGTTGTTGAGGCTGCATAAACGTTTTTTATTTTTGTTTTGTAGGCAGACCATGCAGGCCTCAGAGTTAAACTTTGGGCCTGCGACCATAGTTTTACTGTATTTTGTTTTGAAAATCCACAGCGGAGATTTGTGTCGTACTATGCGGTGTGTTTGTATATCTCTCAGTAGCCAACGATCTGTGAGTCTGTTGGACATAAACTCCGTAATACATGTAGTCTACATTTCATAAGAGGTGTAAAACCTGAGAGCATTTTAAATCACATTTGAACTAAATGCTTATATAATCTAGTTGTATTTGTGTGAACGAGGCGATATAGAGAAGGTTAAGCTGTTATTATTAGGCTGTAATTTGTTATATACTGTTGGAGTGGTAAGCAGGCCTATTGTTTTTGGATATTTGTGGAGTCAGAGGAGTCATTTGTCAAAGGGGGAGCCTCGTTGCGGGTAAATTATACAGATGGCTAGTCCGCCCCTGAAAAATGTCTATGCACATGTTATTATTAATTTCTAGGCCTAAATTGCATAAGCTACAGTATTTAGCAACTAAGAGAGTGATGAGAGAGAAGAGAGCAGGAGAGAGAAGCAGAGAGAGAGAGAGAGAGAGGAGGAGACGAGAGAGAGAGAGATAGAGAGAGCGAGAGAGAGAGAGAGAGCAGAGAGAGAGAGAGAGAGAGAGAGAGAGAGTAGAGAGAAGTAGGAGAGAGAGAGCGAGAGAGAAAGAAGAGAAGAGAGAGCGGCGAGATCGAGCTCTCTCGACGGAGCGGGCGACTTGCGAGAAGCCTCTCTCTCTCTGATCTAACTCTCCGCTCTCTCTCTCTCTCTTCGCTCTATCTCTCTCTCTCTCTCTCTCTCTCTCTCTCTCTCTCTCCATTTCCTACATGTCTGTTACACCACACTTGCCCTCTTTGGATTTAATCAAGAAACATTAACCCTGTATAATGTTAACCAAAACTGTATTATGTTATATTACTAAAAACGTATTATTGGGAATCGCGAGAAGTTTCAGAGCGACAGAGACACAGAGCGTCCCCGTAACCATGGTAACTCACTCTTACTCCTGCCTGGTGTGCATGGCGCGAGAGGAGAGGGAGAGACGCAGAAGTGAGACTGATTACTTTGAGCAACATGCATGGGAATAAGTTACAATATAATACATTTGTGTATATTTCTCGCTATTCAGATGGTCATGGTGCTGCTGTTGCGCACATGTGTGTGTGTATGATCGATAGATTTATGATCAATAGATTTATGATTTCGAGCTATTTTCCAAAATCCTATGGAGAAATTGCATTGCTTTTTTGTTGAAGGAACCCATGCGCAGCTTACTTCCGGGTGGCACTCTATTTTGTCCTTTGACTGATTACACACAAACTTAACAAAACCCTTAACAACACTTTAGTGGCCTAACATTGGATTTCTATGCTATATCAATACCTTTAAAAAAAAAAGCACACAACTGACAATAAGCTGTAAACACTTCATTTACAGGACAAGCGCTAGATTTTTGAGAATGTTTAAGAGATGATCATGTGTGCCCTGATAAAAAAAATATAGATAGATAGATATAGTTTGAAGCTACTCAGCACCACCATGTGGCTGAAAGACAACAAGTATCAAATGCTCAGACAAAATGTATGTTTATATTCCTTCCTCCTTCTATTCTTCTTTTTGCACAGAGATTCCAGATGGAGTCGACCACAGAGTCCGGATACAGCCTGTTTGACGGCATAGAAGAGTTGTATGAAAATGACAATTCCTCTGATGAGGATTGTTGTAATGGTGATGTGTGTGACCTGACTGAGGGCATGCACTTTGAGTCGGTGTTCATACCAGTTCTGTACTCCGTGGCCTTCGCTCTGGGAGTCCTGGGGAACGGGGTGCTGCTGGGGGTTCTGGCTCGGAGCAGGGGGAGGTGGAGTGTGACGGACACCTTCATCCTCCACCTGGGGGTGGCCGACATCCTGCTGCTGCTGACGCTGCCGCTGTGGGCCGCACAGTCCGCTCAGAAGGAAGGGTGGACGTTTGGAACTCCGCTCTGCAAGATCACTGGAGCTGTTTTTACGGTAAGACTGCATTAAAGGTCACCTATTATGCAAAATCCACTTTTTCATGTCTCTTCTACATCAACATGTGATTCTCTCTCTTTTTGTCCTGATCCATTTTTATAAAAACCTGTGTGAAAATGAGCTGATCAGATTTTGGCCACTTTATGTCATAACGATTTTTTGGCTTGTGTAACCATCAGCCAATCACCAACCAAGGTAACCCCCCCCCCCCCACCTAATCACCTGAATCTCCTCCTAGCACCAATAGGTGCTTTCACACCGCAGTACTTTTTTAGTTCTCATGAACTAAGTACAGATCGCGTTCACACCGGAATAAGTCCCTGGGGGTGGATTAGGCAAATCAAGCCGCTGACGTCACTTCTTCTTCTTCTTCTGCTTTGGGTTTACTGGCAGGCCGCAAACAACTTCAAGGCGTATACTGCCGCCCAAAGTCCCCGGCCGGAAGTCCCCGGAGTTGGGGACTGGCTTCAGTAGAAACTGCTGGGACTCCCAGCAGCGTCTACTGAAGCCTTCCGAGTAAATCGCCAGAACGCCGACACCTCCTCATCTCCACCGCTCCCATGTTTTCTTTTGTGTTGCCATAAATTAGTCTCTCTGCGTTTCTGCGCTGGGCTAATGCTAATAATGCTAATGCGAGGATAATAAAATGGCGGCTTCACAAAACTTTTTTGGAGTTTTACGGGGCGTGGTTTGCAATCCGCCCAGCCAATCAGAAATAGGAACCGTTTTCTCCCACGAAAGTACCTGCTCTCTAGCAGGGACGGAAAAGGGGGTAAAAAGGTTCTCATGAACAAATTTTAGTTCCGGTTCTTTTTGGTGTGAACGCAACATTTCGGAACTAAAGTGGGAAAAGTACTGCGGTGTGAACGCGCCTATTGTGTTCTTTTTAACCAAATATCTCTCAGAGGGGCGTGGGGAGTGGCTTATTTTCATCTAAAGTAACAGACAGAGAATCAGCACTTTTGAAACATCTGTTGGCATTTCAGCCAAACACTTCAGAGACATGTTTTGTATATAACTGAGACATGTAAATCCGTGTGTCAAATCTGGCCCGCAACCTCATTTTATGTGGCCCGCAAGAGCTTGCAAAGAATAAAATAAGTTTATTGTACGGTTACATGGTGCTTTACAAATGCACGTTGCCCATAAACATGTCCCACAATGCATTTCCTTTTGTGACATGCGCAATGAAGAGACTTGCAATTATTTGCCCTATAGACTTCTGCTTTTCAGACGTATATGAAGTTATTACCCTATCTGATAATAACCCAATGCAGAGGCAATAATGTAATACATTATTTTATATATATGATACATTTATATGTGTATATTTATATAGTTTTAAAGTTACAATGACCCTTTGAGTGCAACTATAATGCTAATGTGGCCCGCGATGAAATTGAGTTTGACACCCCTGAATGGTCCGCAAAGGCACAAATCCAAAAGTTCCCTCCAGAGGGAGTTTCTCTCCAACACTCCCACCCCCCACCCCCCCCCCCCCGATTTTTATTCCATATTTTAGTCCTTTTTATTCCATTCCATTTCTATGTAAATACTGTTATACTTTACTATATTTTTTTATTATTTCTCTATCTGTGTTTTTAAACGTTTGTTTTACTTTTATGCATGCACCACGACATCAAGTCAAATTCCTCGTACGTGTCAACCAACCTGGTAATAAACCTGTTTCTGATTCTGCTAAAGTGGCTGCAAAAAGGTTTCTTACTCGTCTGTGATTTCTTTTTACCCCCAGATCAACTTCTATTGTGGGATCTTCCTGCTGGCGTGCATCAGTCTGGACCGCTACCTGTCCATCGTCCACGCGACCCAGATGTACTCCCGCAGGAACCCCCGGGTGGTTCACATCAGCTGCCTGGCGGTGTGGATCTTCTCGCTGCTGCTCTCCCTCCCTGACTGGATCTTTTACCATGCTGTTCAGGATGACAGGAGAGGCAACAGAACAGAGTGTGTTCCAGACTACTTCCAGTTCGACCCCAAATATGTCTTTAATTGGGAACTGGCCTCCCGCGTGCTGTCCCACACGGCGGGCTTCCTGTTGCCCTCCGTCGTCCTCATCTTCTGTTATTCCTGCATCCTGCACCGGCTGCGCTGCGGCTCCCAGGGCCTTCAGAAGCAGAAAGCTTTCAGGATCATCGTGGCCGTGGTGGTGGTGTTCTTCATCTGCTGGACGCCGTACCACATCACTCTCATGGTGGACACACTTCTTTCGGACAACAGCTGTGGAGTCAGAGGATCTCTGCAAAAAGCCATGGTGGTCACCTCCTCCCTGGGCTACCTCCACTGCAGCCTCAATCCCATCCTGTACGCCTTCGTGGGAGTGAAGTTCAGGCGTCAGCTCGTGGACATCCTGAGGTATATGGGCTGCCAGCTGAAGATGAGTGCCAAACTGCAGTCTGTTACCAGCAGGAGAAGCTCTGTGTGGTCGGAGTCTGCAGACACCTCCAACTCCATCGCTGTCTGAGAGGGATCCACAAGCATTTGAACATTTCAACAGGTCCAGGCCACCGTATAGCTAACTGGCGGCCTTTGCTGCAGAGGAGAGGGGTTTGAATCCGACCCAAGGAACATTAACATCTCATAAATGTTTTGTTTTGTTTTAGTTGATATTTTCAGAGAGCTGTTAATTCAACTTTATCTTTAATTATTGAGTTTGCAGTTACTGCTGTTTTGTTGTTCTGGGAAACTAGAATAAATGCACAGCTGCTGCACTGCCAAAGCATTATCCAAACCACCCATCTATGTTTGAATTCATTTTTGTCATTTCAATCAGATTAGACACAAGTGATCCCCTCTTTCTCCCCCTTCAGTTAAGGCACTGGTGGCCCAAATAATTACCGTAAAACTAAAAAACAAAACACACGTATAAGCCTGATTAAGCTTATTAAAACTGACACAAAGACAGAGATCTGAGCAGCTGAGTGAACATGTGTTTCTGTAAATGTCCTGTGTTTGAAACCTTTCTCTCATGTTCCTGTCGTCCTCAGCACATTAATAGCTCAACATAACACTGGGACAAAAATATGTTTGTCTGAGCTGAACCTGAGGTCATACAGCTGTACTGTGAGCAGCAGATTTATTTGAGTTGTAATGGAAATATAGCATTTCCCTTTTCTGACAGCAAGGAGTATCGTAGTGCAGCTTTTCTACTGTTTTACACAGAAACCTTTAAATTACATATTGTTTATACTTTTTTACTGCATGTGTCATTATGTAAATACATTGTTCAAATAAAGATTAAAATATGTTGAATCTTACAAGTGTTTTCAACTTACAGGTATTTGTTACAGACAGAAGTCTTATTTTTTTAACTTTTTTCTCATTTTTTTTAATAAACAAACAACCAAACATACAGCACAATAGCAGTTGGCAAACAAGTAGGATGACAACAGTGCGATTTGAATAAAACAAAACAAAAAAGGACTGAGACAGGACAATAAAACAACAACAAAATCAAAAACTAAAGGGTCTGAGTCTAAGTCCATTATTAATAACGTAATGAAAAAGTAGAAATCAAACAATGTGTATAAATGGAACAAAAAGACCAAAATTGTGATTTTGGTATTTGGTAATTAACAATGCCGCCCTATACAGAGACTTAGACAGAGGTTATAAAATGAGTCAATCATATACTGTATAAATCCCATTTAACTCAAACGGGAGATAAGGAAGAGGTATTGTTGCATCATGAAACGGGGGGTTACGTATTGTAGTGTGTTCTACTGGGGTCCCTGAACTGCGGGGGGCCTAAGGAAGAGCCAGCGGTAGCATACGGCTAAGCTGGACTCTTTCTTCCTCTAGACGGCTGAAGCACTGGGTGACCGAAGATATCGACACAAAGAGCCCCTCCGTGGAAACGGGGGCTCCAAGGAGATCCTCCCGGTCCTTCTTGGATAGGGCAGTGAGTCCTAGCCAGACGTGACGAGACGCCACTGTGGCCAAGGACATCACCCGCCCTGCTGCGGTGGCCACTCCATGGATCAGATTATTCATCTGACCAATGCAGCGGTCTGGATAATCGCTCCCGTCCTGCTGCGGGAGAGCGGGGGCGTCTGCCTTAGGGGTAATCAGGGAGACGCCCAACACGCCGAGGTTATTTGCCGCAGCCGCCATCTGCGTACAGAGCCTGAATATCTTGTCCAGATATTCCAAGGTGTCTCGGTCCCGGGGCAGTGGGGGCAGAGGTCTCTTACCCTCCGCCCAATCAGCTGGAAGCAGATGGGCCGCCAGGCTTTCGTCTAGGGGAGGCACAGGACACGCCGTGTCCGAGTGGCCCTGCACCCTGATGATGCCCGCCATGGCGGCTACTGGGGCCTTCGTTTTTAATGGCTGCTGCCATGTCGCCTCCACACACTGCCAGATGTCTGACAACGGGGACGAGACGAAGGCCGGCTGCGCCGGATGCACCGGGCCGTAAAACCCCTGTCCCAGGTGGCTTACAGGCCTCGTGGCAGCAGTGCGGGGAGCGGTAGGCCTATGCGCTCTTCTGCCAGGGTCATCACCGCTGGAAAGTCCAGACGCGCAGACCTGAGAGTCGGACCAACGGACAATGAGGCGTCCTCGTCGTCCTCCTCCTCCGGGACCGGGGCCATCTGGCCCTACGGAAGGGTGAACTGGAATGGCACTTCCCCGTCTCCCGGCTCGCCCATCTCAACCATCTTGAGGTCCTGATCCTCCGGCTCCTCCTGTGGGCCGTGCTTCGCCTGGAAATCCCTGCGATGTTGGCGGGTTTGCCGAGGGATCATCTGGCACGCATTGCAGGCCGGTGACGGGTCCAGTATGCTCGCGGCGTGGTCCGGCCCCATACACAGGAAGCAAAGGGGGTGCGGATCAGCTCCCGCGATCAGGTTCGGGCACTTCGGGCAGGTTCTATGGTCGAGGAGTGGCTCCATGACTTCTCTTTTTACTTTCTCGTTCGTCTTTACGTCTCAGTGGATTTCACTTCCGCCGCTGAAGAGAAAGGGATGCCGGTCAGGAGGCGAGGCCTCCTTTTATCATGCCTTTTATACGGTGAGATGTGCGCACATTCAGGTAGGCCCGCCCCAAGGCCGGCTACGTCTATAGAAATCTCAGTAGGAAGATGCTCGCAGGATAAGGTAGTACCCTAATGGCGCGTTTCCACTGCAGCGGGTAGCTCGCTTTAAGCGTGCCGAGCCGTGCGGGGCCCGTTTTTGGTTGCGTTTCCACTTGACCTAGTACCGGCTAGCGGGTCCGAATTCACAGTTTTTCTGGCCCCATAAAATCGTGGTTCTAGGGCCAGGAACAACCAGGCTGAGTCGGGCTGAGTATGCTAAACTGGAGAGAGAAGCTAACGTTGTAAATGCTCCGACCGTCCACACTCACAACAACGGCCTACAGACTGTGTTCCTCGTCCATAACATACGCCTGCCCATACCATAACCCCACCACCACCATGGGCCACTCAATTCACAACATTACCCTAACCCTACCCCTACCCCTCACACCAGATACTGACTGGTTTTCGGACCCCCCCCCAGACCCCGCCAATAAAGCAAAAATGCACGTTTCAGAGTGGCCTTTTATTGTGGCCATTCTAAGGCACACCTGTGCAATAATCATGCTGTCTAATCAGCATCTTGAAGTGCTCACTATCACAGATTTTTTCAGATTTGTGAACAATATTTGAGAGAAATGGTTATTTTTTGTGTATATAGAAAATGTTTTAGATCTTTGAGTTCATCTCATGAAAAATGGGAGCAAAAACAAAAGTGTTGCGTTTATATTTTTGTTCAGTGTACTTGTTTAACTTTTGTCTAGTTTCTGAACAGATCGTATCTGTACAAAAGACAGCATTTACCTGTTTGCATCCAGCTAGCCATGTCTTTCTGGTGTACCAGCTACGTGAGAAGCCTCGTTGATACGTTTTGTCTTTTTCACGAGCTTGCTGCGATATATACAAATCGGGTTGGTCCGGTCCAAGGTCTTTAAGCAACAGTTTATCTCCCAAACTTCTCCTTTCGAAAGGATTGGAGATTAGCTCTTGAACGGAATTGGGCGGGGACCGAGGTCCGGAGACTCCACCTGCACATGAAGCCATCCTCATCAACTACTGCCGTACTGCGTCACCCCACCGGATATGAGTCACTAGTGTCCAAACTACTCACAGACTGGACCGGGCGATGACATTGGCGCCCGGTGATCATCAGATTTGACGACGCTGATTGGCTGAAATTATTAGATTAGATTAGATTAGAATCTTTAATGACCACACAGCCAGGCTGGTGGAATTCGGGTTCAGTGCAGAGTATTACAGCTTGTTCCATACAATTCAACATACAATAAACAGACAATAAAAAGTACAGCACACAGCACAGGGCAAAGACATATAACATAAAGTTCAAGGTGTGGTGGATTCTTATTGTTCATTGGGGTTATTTAGAGTCCATTTAATGTCCGTATTGCAAAGGGGAAAAAGCTGTTTTTGAAATGGGCGGTTTTGGCGGCCTGTAGCGCCTCCCTGAGGGCAGAAGTTGGAAGACATGGTGACCTGGGTGGGAGGGGTCAGAAATGATTTTCTTTGCCCTTGTGACAGTTCGTTGGTGGTGAAGTGATTCGAGTGATGGAAGGGGACTGCAGGTGATTTTTGATGTTTTATTGATGATACGTTGAAGTTTATTCCGGGAGAGGTTGTCTGAACTGGTGTACCAGACTGTGATGGATGATGTGAGGATGCTTTGGATGATGGCTGTGTAGAACTGGATTAGGAGATGTTTCCTCACTCTGAATTTCTTGAGCTGCTGCAGAGATCGACTGGTTGGGCACCCCTGATCTAGGGGGTACAACTCTAAACACCCATATGAAAAAGATCGGTTTACATTTGAATAACCAAATATGTGAACATAACCAATAACATACCACAGCCAAAAACAAATAAATGTAACTTATTTTATTTGTGTTGTTCATTTATATCTTATTTTACCTAGTTAACATTTATTTATGCATATTTTTTTAACTCTCAAGTTTTAAACGATATTTTTGGTTTACTGTCCTATAGTATACATTGAAATTATTTCAAACCTGTTTATCCAAATAATTATAAAGGAGTGCCTTGGAAATATTTGTTTACATAAATTGCATTTATCTCTCTTGCTCGCTCCCACGCCCACTTTGGCTGTGAGCTGCGGACGCCTGATAAGCCAACACCCCCCATTTTCATCACTTACAGCGCCCATCGTACAGGGCAAATGAAACGTGTAACCGGGGTGAAAAGGGTGTTACATTTACTTAATTATGAATGTTGTTACATCAAGGCCGAAAATTAGGATGAGCGCAAACAGTCAAAAATGTTTTTTTCCCTCCCAGAGCTGCCAGCGCAGCGCCCCCCCCAGATCTGGCGCCCTAGGCGACCGCCTATGCCGCCTATTAGGGCTGCACGATATTGAAAAAAACTGACATCGCGATTTTTTTTCCCCCCTGTAGTATATATTGCGTTTTTTTTAACTATATTTAACCGGATGAAGGTATTGTATCCACAGATTATTTAAGTATAGTATCTAATCGATCCGATCTCGCGACAGGGGAAGCAAACACAGACATCACAACACGTACCTTTACGGATCTTTTATGGGAGATCGTCTCACCGTAGCTGTCAATCTGATCAAAAGACGTGTTCAATGGCATTAAAAATAAATAATAATGAATAAAACCGCACGTCCCTGCGGTGTGAATATCGCGCATGCGCATATCGCGGTTATCGCCATAACACGGTATATCGTTCAGCCCTACCGCCTATGCCAAAAACCAGCCCTGTACACCGCTAAATGTATGTCTGCATAAAGCTGAGTTATGATCCGTCATAACACAGAATTTGGTGATGATTAAATAGTTACAGTGAGATTGACTCCCATACTTTTGGCCATACTCACGCAGCCCGACAAATGAATTAAGATTTCCACACAAATGTTCTTTAGCAAGTGTGCAGAGCAGTGTTGATTTAAAAAAGCAATTTGAAGGTTGGATATTTGTAAACCTTTTTTTGTGTATATACACTGTATATTAATAATTTAAGATGTAAATGAATTCCAGTTTATTTGTAGTACTTTCTATTTTTATTGTGACATTTGGTGGCATCAATGTGTGCATTTGATACAGATAATGGAGCAGTTGCTTTAGGGCCACAGTATAGGCCTATCCCTTAAGGTCAAATAATGAGATCCTCGACCTCCGCCCCCCCTCTCGCACAGAGCCCCCCCACATATCAAATCCCAACTTAACCCCTGGTTACATGTAGGAAAAATTAGATCTATATTTTGTCCTTCGACTGATTACACACAAACTTAACAAAACCCTTAACAATGGGGTTAAATAAACTAATGTTAGACACTTTAGTGGCCTAAAATTGGATTTCTATGCTATATCAATACCTTTAAAAATAAATTCCTTTGTCTTCCAAGCACACAACTGACAATAAGCTGTAAACACTTCATTTACAGGACAAGAGCCAGATTTTTGAGAATGTTTAAGAGATGATCATGTATGCCCTGATAAAAAAAATATAGATATAGTTTGAAGCTACTCAGCACCACCATGTGGCTGAAAGACAACAAGTATCAAATGCTCAGACAAAATGTATGTTTATATTCCTTCCTCCTTCTATTCTTCTTTTTGCACAGAGATTCCAGATGGAGTCGACCACAGAGTCCGGATACAGCCTGTTTGACGGCATAGAAGAGTTGTATGAAAATTACAATTCCTCTGGATTGTTGTAAATGGTGATGTATGTGACCTGACTGAGGGCATGCACTTTGAGTCGGTGTTCATACCAGTTCTGTGCTCCGTGGCCTTCGCTCTGGGAGTCCTGGGGAACGGGGTGCTGCTGGGGGTTCTGGCTCGGAGCAGGGGGAGGTGGAGTGTGACGGACATCTTCATCCTCCACCTGGGGGTAGCCGACATCCTGCTGCTGCTGACGCTGCCGCTGTGGGCCGCACAGTCCGCTCAGAAGGAAGGGTGGACGTTTGGAACTCCGCTCTGCAAGATCACTGGAGCTTTTTACGGTAAGACTGCATTAAAGGTCACCTATTATGCAAATATCATTATCACCTGAATCTCCTCCTAGAGCACTATTGTGTTCTTTGTAACCAAATATCTCTCAGAGGGGCGTGGGGAGGGGCTCCTTATTTTCATATAAAGTAACAGACAGAGAATCAGCACTTTTGAAACAGGGCTGAAACAGAGGGGATTATGGGTAATGCTGCAATGATCTGTTTGGTGTTTGGAGCCAAACACTCCAGAGACATGTTTTGTATATATCTGAGACCTATAATAAAGTAATGAAAAACAGTATAATAGGGGACCTTTAAAGGGGCCCTATGGTGCTTCTATGAAGGTTTCTGTGCATGTAAATCAGGGGTGTCAAACTCAAGGCCCGTGGGTCAAATTCCGGCCCGCAAGAGCTTGCAAAGAATAACATACGTTTATTATACGGTTACATGCCGCTTTACAAATGCACGTTGCCCATAAACATGTCCCACAATGCATTTCCTTTTGTGACATGCGCAATGAAGAGACTCGCAATTATTTGCCCTAGACTTCCGCTTTCAGGCGTAGTTGATTAGGAAGTTATTACCCTACCTGATAATAACCCAATGATATAATACATTATTTTATATATATTGTATTTTTATATATGTATATTTATATAGTCTTAAAGTTTCAACTGACCATATGAATTCAACCATAATGCTAATGTGGCCCGCGATGAAATTGAGTTTGACACCCCAAACGCAAAGGCACAAACCCAAAAGTTCCCTCCAGACGGAGTTTCTCTCCACAATCACAACAGAGCCGGCAGTGGTTTCAGACGGAGGGTGTAGGAATAGCTTGTATATCAATTAGTTAACCCCATGTTCTTGAAGAGACATTTAGGAACAAGCAAAACAATATCAACATCTGTTTAAAAAAATGTCCAACTCCTGCAGTAAAGTATACAGGACTTCTGCCTTATCAGACTCAAGGTTGTTGTTATTTAAATGTGTTAGGGAAGTAGTGAGCATACAACTATTCTAATGAGACTTGGATTACACTGCACGAGTAGTTTGAGAGTTTCTAAACAGAATAGTTCTGCTAAGCAGCCCCTGTTTACTTGAATTCATCAATTATTTTTCTCAGTTTATGGAGTCTTTGTTCAAGATTTCTTCCAGAATTTAAGATAACAAGTGGCGAGAAATTGATACACAAATGGTCATTGTGTGTGGAGTACTCCTTTGAAGTTCATGATAGTAATTATATTAATGCACACAATGTACAACCATATGTTTTTCTTTCTTTTTTATTACTGCCGATTTTTATTCCATATTTTATTCCTTTTTAATCCATTCCATTTCTATGTAAATACTGTTATACTTTACTATATTTTTTTATTATTTCTCTATCTGTGTTTTAAACGTTTGTTTTACTTTTATGCATGCACCACGACATCAAGTCAAATTCCTCGTACGTGTCAACCAACCTGGTAATAAACCTGTTTCTGATTCTCCTAAAGTGGCTGCAAAAAGGTTTCTTACTCGTCTGTGATTTCTTTTTACCCCCAGATCAACTTCTATTGTGGGATCTTCCTGCTGGCGTGCATCAGTCTGGACCGCTACCTGTCCATCGTCCACGCGACCCAGATGTACTCCTGCAGGAACCCCCGGGTGGTTCACATCAGCTGCCTGGCGGTGTGGATCTTCTCGCTGCTGCTCTCCCTCCCTGACTGGGTCTTTTACCATGCTGTTAAGGATGGCAGGAGAGGCAACAGAACAGAGTGTGTTCCAGACTACTTCCAGTTCGACCCCAAATATGTCTTTAATTGGGAACTGGCCTCCCGCGTGCTGTCCCACACGGCGGGCTTCCTGTTGCCCTCCGTCGTCCTCATCTTCTGTTATTCCTGCATCCTGCACCGGCTGCGCTGCGGCTCCCAGGGCCTTCAGAAGCAGAAAGCTTTCAGGATCATCGTGGCCGTGGTGGTGGTGTTCTTCATCTGCTGGACGCCGTACCACATCACTCTCATGGTGGACACACTTCTTTCGGACAACAGCTGTGGAGTCAGAGTATCTCTGCAAAAAGCCATGGTGGTCACCTCCTCCCTAGGCTACCTCCACTGCAGCCTCAATCCCATCCTGTACGCCTTCGTGGGAGTGAAGTTCAGGCGTCTGTGGTCAGAGTCTGCAGACACCTCCAACTCCATCGCTGTCTGAGAGGGATCCACAAACATTTGAACATTTGAACAGGTCATGTCCAGGGGCCTCATTTATAACGCCGTGCGTATATTCACGTGGGAAGGTTGCTTACGTAGTAGAAATCCAAAAAATAGGTACAGAAATGTTCCGAAATTTCCCGATTCACCAAACATTGCGTACCGGCGAGGAAAGTGCGTACAGCACTTCCTACGCCGGTTTCCCTTTATAAATCACAACCGACTCGAAATGCGGTGCAGCTTTTGCGGGCTTCACGTAACGCCCATATTTGCCTATAAATAGTGAAAGAAACGCCCATTCATTCATTCATTCTGACTGACTTTATGAAGAAGATCGCAGGAAATTACGACAGAATAGCTAACAAAGACATCTCGCACCGTGTCAGATTCTGGTTATCTTGGGGAGGTCGAGATAAATCATATTGTTTGGTGGATGCCGTTTGAGCCAGAGTAGCAGCATGGAGGTCGGATCGTCACCAACATAAATAAATAAGTGGTCCGAAAAAGGTTAATGACAAAAAAAATACACATAGCCTTCCTCAGGCAGTGTGTTTGTACCGGGGACAGGAGACCCCCCCTTGAAATGATCGGGGAATCCCCCCGGAGTGGAGTCATGACGACTGGATCTGAATTATTTTTTTGTATTTGGTGGTTTGTGTCCCAGCTGTCGATCAGCTGTGCGCAGCGTCTCCACTGCAGCAACTCTATATCCACCAGTTAAAGGAAATACAACTAATGTGTTGCGTTAGGCTTAGTTTCCATACCTCCTGTGTTTTATGAGCAACTTATCAAGTCTTAGCAAACGGCATAAAACATGATTAAACATGGTAGTATATAAAACCATGCTCGTACAACCTATAGAAATGCAAAACCGCATAATTTATGAGAAAACATTTCATAACATTAACACAACATATTCGAGGTGGTTTTAAACAACATATCCGTATTTATTTATTTCTCCAAGTTATGTTTTTGTGTGCACTGAGGAGTCTCAAACAGGCGTTTGTTTAATCATTTTAAGATTGGCTTTAATCAATGTTTGAAAATGAATTCTTCATATATGATAAATGAGAGGTAACATTTTATTTATGGTTTTATTCCTTCTGCCAACGGTGTCGCATCTCTCCCGTTATTGTGCTTAGTGCGTATGCATGGGTTAGAGTTTGCGTGGAGGACCGCACGTTTTCCCGTCAAGTTAGTATTTTATAAATCGCAAACATTGCATAGAAACTGGCGTACGCCATTTTTTGAGCTTATATCCCTTTATAAATGAGGCCCCAGGCCACCATATAGCTAACTGGCGGCCTTTGCTGCAGAGGAGAGGGGTTTGAATCCGACCCAAGGAACATTTACATCATAGCATAGCATAGCATAGAAACATAGCATTTCTCTTTTCTGACAGCAAGGAGTATCGTGGTGCAGCTTTTCTACTGTTTTACACAGAAACCTTTAAATTACATATTGTTTATACTTTTTTACTGCATGTGTCATTATGTAAATACATTGTTCAAATAAAGATTGAAATATTTTGAATCTTACAAGTGTTTTCAACTTACAGGTATTTGTTGCAGACTGAAGTCTGAGGCTAATTTATATTTTAGGCAAAACAATTGTCATACCTTTGAAGTAACTGTTAGAACATAATGACTGAAAATAAAAATGATGAACTTAGATGAACACTTACAGTATATTGTTTTAAATACCTAGACATTGTTATACAGTTTGGTTGGTGGCTTAAAAGGGGTATATCACAGCAAGTGTTTTCCTGTTAAATCCTAATAAATGCTTTATTTAGATTTTATTAAGTCTTGTCGATGCCAACAATTTGTTTTTGATTTTTAAAATGTTTACTGTAGGTTTTCTAAATTGTGATTTTGTTATTTGGTAATTAACAATGACGCCCTGTACAGAGACGTAAGTATTGAGGTTATACAATTAAAACTCAGTACTGTATAAATCCCATTGAACTCAAACGGGAGATAAGGAAGAGGTTGCAGCATGAAACTTGTATAGTGTATTAAACCCTGATACATTTAATGTGTTCACCTTTCTGACATGCTCTCAAAGCTTATCATACATTTAGGATCAGGGGATTACATCTGATACACAGAAGAACAGCAAAAGAAACGTTCAACCCACATGCAGCGGTTTCTGTGGAAATTATTTTCAGGAAACTTGAAACAAATTCGAGGAAAGGAGCCGCACATCCTTCAACATGTGGCTTCAGCAGAAACTAGAAGAGGTAAGCACAAAGAAGAGAAATGAAGCGAGTGTGTCAGTCTTCTTCATATCAACTAATGTTCACAAGATTACT
This sequence comes from Gymnodraco acuticeps, assembly GCF_902827175.1. Lineage (NCBI taxonomy): Eukaryota > Metazoa > Chordata > Actinopteri > Perciformes > Bathydraconidae > Gymnodraco > Gymnodraco acuticeps. The sequence continues at coordinate 1,550,265 of NW_022990276.1, read as the reverse complement.
CAAAAACCCCAACATGCCACCACTTCTATCGCTCACAACACTTCGTATTCATGAAGGCACACTGCAGCCAATTGGAGGTGTTAGTGTTAGAAGAGTTCATCCCTTAAACGTTTGATTACAGCAACAACCATATAGTGTAAACACTCCAGAAGCAGCAGCTCTACTGGTTCAGTCACAAACCGAGACAGGTTTTTAAACTCTTCCTGTCAGAACTTGGCTTCACGCCCATTCAGACACATTGTGTTGTCAACATGCATTAGACTTTAATCACCTAGTTACCTTTGTACTTTTAAGGATCAATGCCTTGTTTTTTGGATGGAAGTCAACTCTCTTTCTGCGGGACAGTTTAACAAAGTGTGTACTGAAAACCGGTTTGTTACTCTTTAAAGAAAAGGGCCTCTTGTCTCTTTATTGTTGTGCTGAGAAGCTCTAGCTGACACAGGAAGTAACACTTCAAACCGATGCAATACTCAGGACTTTAACAAGAAATGCTAAAATGGTATGTGTTGCTGCTGTCACTGTCAACCAGTATTTCTCAGATATGAGCTCTTGATAAACCTTAACACCGTAAACAGAAAAGGGAACTAAAGGAGGGCTGAGAGAAGGAAACAGTTTTTTTCTTCTGGGGTGAAATGATTGTACATTGCGAGGTTGTGAAAGTAATATACTTTATTTCAGGTCACATGTGACATTTCTTTCTTTCTTAGTGCGCAGGAATCAGGAGTCTCTGGCAGGCCGTGTGGAAGTGAAACCACACGTTTAGCACACAACCTGCACTGTGAGATGTAATCTTCTTACACCACTTATACTATTTTCTTTCCAGGCATGTGCCCTTTGACATAAAGCATTCCACTGTGCTCTGTCCACCAAACACACAGACATGTATTCAGATGAGAATAAACAGCGAGAGCTATGTGGAGGCGTCGCACCAACAGAGAGCTTTGTTTCCTCTCTGCCTCACTGTCACCTGACACATGATGTCACCACCTGTTTGTATCATTCAGAGTCCACAGTCCACACACCCATGTTGCAACAATGCAGACAACAAAGAAATAAGGCTTTGGGGTTTGCCAAAGGGAAATTCCTTCGCTTTGTGGTGTTGAAACATACGAGTCGTGGAATCCAGTCTTATCTGCCAATATATAACAAGATAACATGAAAAGTGTTTGTGTTATCGAGCAATGAAGTTATAAACTCTGTCGGGCCGTTTAATTTACAATAACACTGACAAGGATAACACTATATTGTTTTTACGAGAGCTTAAACACCCAGCAATTAGCTTTATGATGATTGTGAAGAGCTGAAAAATGTAAATGGCCACTTTTTCTTACTAATATCTAAAACAACAAAAGCAGCTTGCTTTCAATTATTACAATAAAAACACTAATAATAATGCATAATAAAAACACAGATATTTACGGTTAAATTAAAAACTCATGATTCTGGGTGACAAGCTTAAATTGTGCAACAGTGATTACAAAATAAAAGTTCAACAGCAAGTGTCACCATGACGTGACTCGGAAAACTTCACATTAAAGTGCAATGTGAAAGAATCATATATCCGTCCTCCATCCCTTGAACCCATGACACTAAATCCCCCTCAGGGGTGGAGCGATATTCAAGTCACCTCTGAGTCACAGGGGGCATTTTGTCCATCCTTCAGCAGTGAGTGGACTGCACCTGCTGATCTACAGTCATCTGTTTCAGTCATCTGTTTCAGCTCTTCCTCCTCGTGATTCTGCTCAGGCGGGGGCGGGGCCTCCTCGCTCACACCCAGCTCCCAGAGCGAGCCCTTAGAGTTTACTGTAGCACACGTCAACATGGCCAGCGTCCGTTCCCTGAAGTTTCCACACAGGCCGAAGTAGAGCAGAGGTCTGAGGCAGGCGTGCAGGCAGCCCACAGCAGATGTGAACATCAGAGCTGTAATCTGGGAACTCTTAAGATTTCTAGATGAACCGCCATCACGTTCCTTAGAGCTTCTTCTGATTGTGTCTTCAAAGAGTATGATGTGGTACGGCATCCAGCAGAGGAAGAAGACCACCACTAGGGGCAGGAGGAGTCTGCCGGCCCTCTTCTTTTGAGGACCCTCAGAGCCTCTTTCTACCCGCAGCAGGATGAAGGAGCTGCAGATGATCAGGGCGAGTGCAGGCAGCAGGAAGCCCAGCGTGAGGTGGAGAAGGCGGGACACCAGCTGTGAGGTAGATAGGGACTGAGAGTAGCTGTCACACAGTCTTTTCCCCGTGCCATTATTCACAGACAGGAAGACACAGTCAGGGATGGAGAGGATCACGGAGAGGAGCCACACCGACAGGCAGCAGATGTGAGCCAACCTGGGATTCTTCTGGGAGAACCGCTGGGTGCTGTGGACGATGGACAGGTAGCAATCCAGACTGATGCAGAGCAGCAGGAACATCCCACAGTAGAAGTTGATCTGCGGAAAAAACAAACCATGAGCTAAGATCTAGTGACGTTGGCACACCACAAAGCGCCTTGGACTATCCTTTGTGCCATCAGGCTCCACAATAAATAAAGTACTTGTAATGTACCTACTCTGACTCACACTTCTAAATGTACATGTGTTCTGTTTTGTTTTTGTAACCAGTTTTTACTTATTTTAAACTCATCTTGTTCTGTTGAGCACTTTGGGCTGCATCCTTGCTACAAATAAAGTTATTCTTCTTCTTCTATATTTAACACATTCATAATTATCCATATCTGTATGTTAAGACCTTTAATTGTAATTTTACAGTCACTTAGATTTATTTTAAGTTTCTTCTATGTATTTTGTTGTAATTATTATTGTATTATCTTTGTGTGAATACATATATTTGTTGCCATTGCTGCCAAGACACCTGCATTTATCTATAGGGATCAATAAAGTTTGATCTTATCTTCTTGAAACAACTCTAGCTGTCTCGATCACTCTCACTACTCCCTTCCTCTCGACTCTTCCCAGAAATCCTGAGTTTCCTGGAGGAATGTGGCTGTCAGCAGGGAGTGAACCTCGCTCTATACGAGTATCAAGTACAATAACCTCATTCTGCCAAGAATCCCTCACTGAGAATTAAATGAATGGCCTTCAGCCTAAACACCCCACTTTCTCACAGCTTCACTGAAACATCCAGCTTTCACTTTCCAGTCTCTGTCTGTTCTAGTGCATACGGTTTATAATCCACATATGTGTTTGTATGTTATTAAGAATACAGGATGTAATTCAACTGTACAGTTTTTCATTTTAGATAGATTCATCTCATTCATTCTTATTTCTGAATTGTACTTGAACAACTTGCCATTTTTATGACTTTTTTTCTTTATATAATACGTTGCATTGTTGAAGGAGCCTGGGACTAGCTGAAGCTGCTGTGCATATATGACAATAAAGACTTTGAAACCTAAAACTTTACATTTCAACATAGTATTTGGTACTCACATTAAATACAGCTCCACTGATCTTGCAAAGAAAGCCCCCACAGCACCACCCAGATATCTGAGCGGCCTCAGCAGCCCAGAGGGGCAGCGAGACCAGCAGCAGGAGGTCGGACACACTCAGGTGGAGGATGAAGGTGTCTGAAATACTCCAGGATCGCCTCTTCTGAACCAGAACAGCCAGTAGGAGTGCATTCCCCAGCAGACCTACAACCAGCTCCAGGGAGTAGATGATAGGGAGCAACACCGCTTTACTGACCCTCGCCTCAGTCTCCTCTTTGTACTCGTAGTCTTCATTGTAGTCATAGGTGTCGTTCTGGCCAAGGAATCCATCCACATCCACGTCCATGTTCATCTACTGTTGGATTGACCTAGAGAGAGAAGTCCAAAATGCTCAAGTACTCCAGAGGATGGATGTCAGTGATACCAGCTTGTATACTCTTTCTGTTGCTTCTTTCCCTTTCTCTTCTCTCTGTGTTGTTGACAGTCGTGGCTGGGAAGTCCATCTGATGCTTTTTAAAATTTGCCCAAACTCACATGGTGTATGATGTCACTGGATGAGGCAATAGTGGGGTGGAGGAAAGCCCAGTTCCCCTTGGTCATACTGAAACAACCTGGAGCTATTTTATGCACAGTGGCTGTGAGCTTAAGGCAAGTGTTGCTGTTTATTCAGGTAGATATGCAAACATCGAAACCAGTAGTGACGGTTGTTTCTAAGATAAGGCTCATGATCAAACCCACACAAAACATGAATAACTTACAGGCCCCGAAGCAGAGATACGTTTCGAAACTAAGACTAAAAGATAAATGAGACGTCAATATTAATTCTGCAATATTGGCTCAAGCTGAAATGCTGCAACATCTTAAGTAATAAAGGCAATCCGGTTAAATAAGTCTGCATATATCATAAGGAAACGATTATTGAAGTTGTGGGTTTGCACATAAGTAATGTTACTTACCATAAAAGGCTTCAGCTGCCTCTCTACTTGCACGTATCTCTTCGCACCGGGGTCAAAATGTGCAAACGCAGTCTCCGTTTTTGGAGGGAGGAAGACGGATCAGATCTTGCAGCTGTCGAGCGCCAGCCAAGTCCGGCAGAAAAACGCACGAAATCCTGTTTCGAGTAAAAGCGCAAACATGGAATAACCACTAAAAATGAAAGAAAATCCGCGCGTTAAAATGGGCTGAGGGTGAATGCACGAAAACAACAGCACCGGGGAAGCAGGGGACAGTAAAAAGCAGACGGTGAGAAAATGTGCGCTTCACCAGCTCGAAGTTTTTACAACATTGACGCACTAAGAGGATACTCTGTGACCTTACAGCCAATAACATGGACACAATGCAGGCTACAGCTTACGTTCACTGTAATAAATTCCCCAGATGATTGTTTTTTTTAATCAAATGTCACCTTTTCTTGCATGTTGCAACTTGCGACATCAGACAATCCGCCAACTCACACGAAAAACCAAGACGCTCGATGTCTTTTTTCAAAATAAAATATTGCATTAAAATTCACTGTAACATTCACAATGCAAAACCAAGATAAAGAGTTGAGGGAATACACAAATCACTTACATTTATAGTTAGAAAAGCAGGTATTGCTAAACTTGGATTATTCCCCATGGTGTTTGCAGTGGCGTTTTTATATGTACAAAAGTGGTGGGGCACAAAAAACTTAGATGTCTATATATAAGCTTCTGAGGTTCATGGCTGGTGAGGCTCTGACTCTTCAGGTTTACAAATATTATATTTTGACCTAAATCAAAATATAATATTATTTTCAAAAGCTTTTTTTGTCTGATGCTTCAATTAATTTTAAACAGACAGTTCAACAAAAGGATACCCAAAAAATGTAATTTTATCATTTAAATATTGAATTGTTCTCTCTTAGTAAGATCCCATTTTCAATAAAATTGCAGTCTTACATGAAGATGAAGTCCATTTGCCTATCCTTCTGGACAAACATCTCTATTACTTTTTTGTAAAAGTCCTCCTTATGTTCTTGTAGTTTCAAAAGTCTATCATAAATCTGATCTAATCAATAGATTTATGATTCGAAAATTATAAAAGTAGGGTAGACATGTGGATATTATCCGGCTGAACAAAACGTGCATTTATCTAACAGGTTTGTTTCCCACAGATCTTATTTGGAGCTATTTTCTAAAATCCTATGGAGAAATATCATTGCTTTTTTGTGGAGGGAAGCCATGCGCAGTTTATTTCCGGGTTGTAGGACGCCTCACTGCAGCTCTCTCTCCTCCTCTTCACACACCACACTTTTCGCGGCACACGTACTTACAGCCAATCAGCTCTGAATTATGTGAGATGACGTATGGTGGGGATGGCAGCTCTATGCCCCTATGGTCATTATTTTTTTGCCACACACATTAAATAGGACAATACTCTGAGCATGCGCAGTGTAGTTTTTACAGTCACCATTGACTTAAACAGGGAGAGGGAGGGGCAGGATCGGGTTTTGTCCCACATGGCTCTAAACAGCTCAATAGGCACACACTGTAGACACTAATTAGAAGAACACAGACTAAAACAGCAATGTACAGACGAATCAGATGATTAAACATGATCTTAAAATATATTTTATATATTTTTTAATGTATTTTTTGCATTTTTTTGTAATCATTACTTTTAATACTTTCTGCTGACACTAGGTGGGGCTGTGCCCCACCTGCCCCTAATGACCCGTCGCCACTGGGTGTTTGTGCAATTGTGGCAACCCGAGCTTTATTATGAAGGGCAAATTACCAAGATTTCGCGTTTCCGCTTTCTGTGGCTGACTTGACGAAACGAAACCGCTGCTGAACACAAAGCAGTCAAACAATGAGCCGCACAGACAGCCGCTTTCCACCAGGTAGAGCTGTTGAATTTGTGTTTCTATTAAGAACATTAGATCAAACTTGAAGCATGTTTCAACCTGCCTGTTAACCCCTGATATCATGATAGTTATGTTGGAATACAATCTGCATATATATGGCTTTTTAAATCAAGGTTTGAGGGTTTGATAATAAATTATCATTACACCTGGGTAAAACAGAGTCCATTCTCTTCGGTTCGAAACATAATCTCAGCAAATCCGACGACTTCTCAGTTGCAGTGGGTGACATTATTGTCACAAGTAAGAAGGAAATTACATACCTAGGATCTATTCTTCAGGCAAACCTCTCCTGTGATAAAATGGCATCCACCTCACCTCTGCCCACTTTGACAACCTAGGATGGCTTAGAGTAGACGACAGAGTACAGCTACTTGCAATGGGCCTGGTTTACAAGATCCACTACACCTCTATGGTACCCATGTACATGTCAAAATTCTTCCCAAAGGTCAAGGAATACCATGATCATAACACCAGAGGGAGCTCCACAAATCATGTGAAACCCAGATTTGGCACAAAAAAGGGGGAATACACGTTTCGCAATTATGCCACATCAAGGTGGAACGCTCTTCCCACAACTGTAAAGGAAAGTAAAACTATACTTACCTTCAAAACCTCTCTTAAAGAGCACCTTCGGGGGAGAGCATTGCAAAACTGGCCCCGGTAATGGTACAAATCTCAACCTGTCGTACAATGGACAGCTTCCCCCCCCCATCTATGTATATACTCGCATTTTAGACTCTGTTACTAACTGTATATCTGTAGACTTGGTATGTCTTAAATGTCCGGTTAGGATGTATTAGAACGAAATCTAAAATGAAAATTGTAAATAAGCAATCTGTATGTAAAAACCCACCTGTATGTAAATTGTAAATAAGCCATCTGTATGTCAAATATGTCTTATATGTCTTAAATGATATGATGAATTGGAAATGGGGGACCCTGATGTAAACAAGACGAAAGTCTTTCTCTGGTCTGCATCCCCTTAACAATTGTATGTTTTGAGCTGTACTGTACTGTACCCAATATACAAGCTGTTAATAAACTTTTCAATCAATCAATCAATTGGTCATAGTTTTTTAATCTATCATCGAGATAGCTGAACAAATATGAACTCGCCCAAGTTAAAAGAAAATAAATCAGAAGAAAGGATACATATAAAACCGGGCAAAGTGTTCATAGTCACAGGAATCATAACAAGGAATCTGCAATGTATTGCTGTGGGATATATGCTTAAGTACAATTTAGAGCTGCATAAACTTTACCTTAGTATTTACATGTTAACCAGTGTATCTACATTATAATTCTGCTGCACTACATGTATGAAACAGCTGCATTTATAAGTTACTTTTGAGATTACGATTGTACATGCAAATAAAATGTCATTTAAGTATTGGTTGAACATTTTACTAAAGTATAAGTATTTATCTATGGCCAATAAAATATACTTAAACAATTAGGAATAAAAGTACACATTACAGAAAAAACCCAGCACAATCTTCATACTTGGGAAGCTGGAACTATACCATTTATATTTAGAAAACAAAAATACTAAAATCATTAGAAAAATTGCTGCCATTTAATATTCTTGATAAGTTTGTGTTTACAAATCTGAATATCTAAATTAACTAGTAACAAAAGCTGAAAGATAAATGTAGTATGTAAAACGTACACTTTTTCCCTAAGAAATGTTGTGAAGTATGAAGTGAAACAGAAAGAACATTGTCAAGTAAAGTAGAAGTACCTGAACGGTATAGTACAGTACTTAAGTCAATGTACTTTCCACCACTGCATACAATGCACTGATAAAGATAAAGTAATTTGCCTCTGTGATGTAGTGGAGAAGTGGCAAGTTGCATACAATTAAGATACTTAAGTAAAGTACTAATACCTGTAGGATTTGAAATGAATGACACTACTTGAACCAAGTTATTCGACCACTAAGATGTTGATGGATATATGAACACGACACTTTATGGATACCCCAAAATATTTATTATAAAAAGCATCTGTATACATTTCCTGTTTTGCAAAGTTTTAATGAACCTAGCTAAGAGAACAGCTGCACAAGGATCATGAAAAAAACAACGGGAAATGAGAAGTCCAACTAAACCATTACAACAATTTTCACAGTTTTATAAGCTGAAACTTAATTGAGTTTACAAACTACATGAGTGTGGAATCTGATAAGAAGCATCTACTGGCTGTAAGGATGAGAAACAAACCAAAAGCTTTCTCTTTACTGCTGATAGCGCACTTTGAGAGTTGTGAAGTAATTCAGAGGTTTCACAAGATTTGACCCATGGACATGAAAATCCACACGTTCTCACAAAAACACTTTACATGAAAGCAACATCAGCATGTTCGGAGGTGGCGTTCTCTTTCAGCGTTTGCTCCACACTTACTTAATGATTTTACTTAAGAAAATGGCTGTGAATGTAGGTTGGAAGCTGCAACAAAACACACAAAATACACATATCAAAGCACCTGAAATGTATCACTTTCCCTCTGAGAACATTTTTAAAGTCTTAAGTAAGCAATTTTTTTATACACATTTTCCTGTTCCTCTAACCAATATCACACCATGACAGAGAAGGAGGTGTTTTCACTTTCTGCAGAGCTGAATGATACTGTGGTTCTCCTGAGCCTCCTCTCCCTCCACCCCTCCATCCCCAGGAAGCCTCTCTGTCCCAGCAGCCCCTTGCACATCCTGGCCAGCTCCCTCCTGAACTTCACCCCAACGAAGCCGTACAGCAGAGGGTTCAGGGCGCAGTGCGACAGCCCCACGCTCTCAGTGATCACAATTCCCATGTCCAGCACGTGGCCAAAATGGCATCCTCCAACCACCAAGCCCAGCCGGTGCAGCCTTTCTGCCAGCTGGAAGCAGTTGTACGGCGCCCAGCAGACCACAAACACAGACACCAAGGACACGATGAGGCTGAGGGACTTGCGTTTCTGGCGGCGAGTGGCGTTGCAGAGAGACCTGAAGATACGGATGTAGCAGTAGAGCATGATCAACAGTGGGAAACCGAAACCAAGCACCAGGCTGACCAGCTGCAGCCCCACGTGCCACTGGTTGGAGTTCTCAGTGAACCACACCTGGCACATCATCTTCTCACTTCCCCTAGTTGCCACATCCACTACCTGTTTGAAGTAGATGTCTATTCCACTCAGGCCCAGACACACCACCCAGATGAGGGCACACGCAATCTGGGCATGGCAAGTGCTGCGTTTCCAGCCGGAGCTGACAGCGTGGACGATGGCTAGGTACCGGTCGAAGCTGATGCAGGCCAGGAAGAGGATGCCACTGTAGCGGTTCAGGGAGAAGAGGGCGCCGGAGATCTTGCAAGCAACCAGGCCGAACACCCACTGGTGAGCCCACTGCACTGCGAACAGCGGCAGGGTGAAGGCCAGCAGCAAGTCGGAGATGGCCAGGTGGAGCAGGAAGGTGTCGGTTAGAGAGAAGGCGCAGGCTCCTCCGCTCTGAGAGTTTCGGTAGCGGCGGATCACACACAGAACCAGAACGTTCCCAACCAGAGCCACGAGGAACACCAGGATGTAGACCACTGGAGAGTATCTCTGTCCAAAACTGTAGATGTCCTCCTGATAGCACGGGGAATAACTAATGTCTGTTTCGGGGGGCCAGGTGGTGTTTTCATCGTCATATTCATCAGGATATTCCTGTCGACAAGAGAGAGGAAGAGCTTTGTCAAATTCTTGTAACAGATCAATTATTCAATAAAAGTTCAAACTTATTATGCTGCCACCAGTTGCTGTATTATTTGTTTTTATTTAAGTAAGGGCAGTATTTACACAAAAAGTCACGAGGTTTTCAAAATGGCAAATAAAAACAATTGATGCAGTGTTCGTATATAATTTATTTGTTTATACATAACATTTATGTATACAGCCTTTTTAGTCATACCTTCCCATTTTACAGTATACATGTTTCATTTGACTGTACAGTTTTGGTTTTATTCTTACATTCTGTTTAATCATTTTCTATTATGTTCTTTCAATGTTTTGTTCTTGCATTATTTTATTTATTTGTTTGCCTTGGATTCTGTATGTTGCATTGTTGGAAGAGCCTGGGATGCAATATGTTTACCTCCGTATCTTTACCTGTATCTGTTGTGCACACACGTATTCAATCTTAAGTCTTTCAGATACAACATGTGAGTATCTCAACTGAAAATATATGTTGGATCTGCGCTTTATGATAAGTTAAAGCGGCTTATGTTTAGGAAATAAAATGCTAACAGAGGCACGTTGTGTCTCCTGATGAGAAAATGGTTTCCACTCACCCAGTAATCCTCTGTGGTTGCAGACACTTCTCCCATATTTGTAGAAATTAAGCCAGCAGCCTGAAACCCTCCAACAGAGACACTCATAAACACAATGAGATAAGGGATGGTCAGAAAGAAGAAGAGGAAGAAGTAATTTCAGGAACTGAATCTTGGCACATTTAGATGCTACATAGTAGTGATAGATGAGTGTGTCAAGGAAATTGTGATATATTTTCAAAATGTGTCTGCAGCCAGCTATAAAGCTCCATCAGCGAGACACTCAGTCATGACTGGTGTCATCAATATGGAAAAATACTCTATTTTCTATCTCATACTTCATCTTCTGCAGACCCCTCATGCTATGTGATCGTTTACACATCTTGCATAACGTCATATTGAAAGGGAACTCACTTTATGGGAATTCGACCCTCAAGACGTTTTTTTCTCAAAACAATCGCACACAAATGGAGAAGTGAATGTGTTTGGTTGGCAGAAAATTCAGTCTACACTTTTCAGGTTCTTTATTTTCAGCGTGCTTTGAGAAATTAAACATTACAATTAGGGCCGGGACTTTAACGCGTTAATTAAGATTAATTAATTACACAAAAATTAACGCGTTAAAAAATTAACGCATTTTAATCGCACTTATTTTTGCACCGCGGAACGTTTCTCACTGGATGAGTTTCAGGCGTACCGATTATACTGGAGCACCAACTAACGTTCATGACTTCAGACAACAACAAACCACAGTGAAGTGGGAAATGTTGTTTTAAAAAACGGACGGATGGAAGCGTTGATAAGAGCACGGTTGTGTGCAAATTATGCAAAAAGGAATTCGCATATCACCGCAGCACATCAAGCCTCAAGTATCACCTCAATGCAAAACATATAGCAGCTAGCGTGGAAGCTAGCGTGGACGTTAGCCTCTTTTATCGCGTTCACACCAAAAAGAGCCGGTACTAAAATGAGTTCATGAGAACCTTTTTACCCCCACGAAAGTCCCTGCTAGAGAGCAGAGAGCTGCTAGAGAGCAGGGACTTTCGTGCGGCTCTCTTGTGAGAAAAGAGCTATATTTCTGATTGGCTGGGCGGATTGCAAACCACGCCCCGTAAAACTCCCAAAAAGTTTTGTGAAGCCGCCATTTTATTATCCTCGCATTAGCATTAGCATTAGCCCAGCGCAGAAACGCAGAGAGACTAACTTATGGCAACACAAAATAAAACATGGGAGCGGTGGAGATGAGGAGGTGTCGGCGTTCTGGCGATTTACTCGGAAGGCTTCAGTAGAAGCTGCTGGGACTCCCAGCAGCTTCTACTGAAGCCAGTCCCCAACTCCGGGGACTTCCGGCCGGGGACTTTGGGCGGCAGTATCCCATGGGCAGTATACGCCGTTTGCGGCCTGCCAGTAAACCCGAAGAAGAAGAAGAAGAAGTGACGTCAGCGGCTTCATTTGCCTAATCCTCCCCCAGGTTCAAAGAGTTCTCATGAACTAAGTTCTCATGAACCTTTGTGGGAAAAGTACTGCGGTGTGAATGCGCCTAATGGTATACTAAAATCCATGTGAAAAAAATTGCTTTTCACTGTTCTCAGGTCAAATATTTATATGTGGTCAAATATTTATATGTGATTAAAAATGCGATTAATTTCGATTAATTAATTACAAAGCCTCTAATTAATTAGATTAATTTTTTTAATCGAGTCCCGGCCCTAATTACAATACAATATTAACATAACTGGGTAAATAGAATCTACAAGTATTCCTTGATTGTCATGAATTCTACAAATGTATACAAATAGAAAAAACTGCACTTTTGCAAAGCTTAATGCTATTTTTATATGTATAAGAAGCTGAATGAAAGAAGATAGTTCTTACCTTCTCAGACGTTGTTAAGCAAATGCTTTAAAAACAGGACATCCTGGTAACCAGTAGCGTGGCATGGGGAAAAAATTAGGGGAAGCCAATAATACGTCCTTTCTTTTGGGTCGGGGGTGTGGTGGTCAATGTAATAACGTAACCAGAGTGATTACAGCACCCGGTATCATTTTACACACATTTGTATCATACGCCTGTTATCTAACCGACAGGTCCGCACCCACTCTCCAGCCGAAACTCTAATAAGGCAAGGTAAGTTTATTTATATAGCACTTTTCAACACTAGGCAATTCAAAGTGCTTTACAAAAAATGAAAGACATTAAGAAAATGGCATTTAAAATCAGTCATTAAAAAGAAAAGCTAATAAAATAAACATTAAAAGAAAAAAATACATGGATAAAGTTACAGTGCAGTTTAAGATGTGAATAGTTCAATTAAAAGCAGCGGCAAAAAGAAAAGTCTTCAGCCTGGATTTAAAAGTAGTCAGAGTTGCAGCGGACCTGCAGGTTTCTGGGAGTTTGTTCCAGATATTTGGAGCATAATAACTGAACGCTGCTTTTCCATGTTTAGTTCTGACTCTGGGGACAGAAAGCTGACCAGTCCCTGAAGACCTGAGAGATCTGGATGGTTCATAATTTAGCAGGAGGTCAGAAATGTATTTTGGGCCTAAACCATTCAGTGCTTTATAAACCAGCAGCAGTATTTTGAAATCTATTCTTTGACACACAGGAAGCCAGTGTAAAGACTTCAGAACAGGAGTGATGTGATCCACTTTCTTAGTGTTAGTGAGGACTCGAGCAGCGGCGTTCTGAATCAGCTGCAGCTTTCTAATATATGTTTTAGTGAGACCTGTGAAGACACCATTGCAGTAGTCGAGTCTACTGAAGATAAAAGCATGGACAAGTTTTTCCAAATCCTGCTGTGACATTAGTCTTTTAATCCTAGATATGTTCTTTAGGTTGATTTAGTAACTGTTTTAATGTGACTGTTGAAACTCAGGTCAGAGTCCATGACTACACCTAGATTTCTGGCTTCATCTGTTGTTTTGAACATTGCAGACTGAAGCTCAGCGCTAACTTTTATACGTTCTGCCTTTGCTCCAAAAACCATTACCTCAGTTTTATCTTTGTTTAATTGGAGAAAGTTCTGACACATCCAGTCATTGATTTGTTCAATGCACTTACTCAGTGTTTTAACTGGAGCATAGTCTCCTGGTGAAATTGTTACGTAAATTTGTGTGTCATCCGCATAGCTATGGTAACTTATTTTGTTGTTCTTCATTATCTGAGCCAGTGGTAGCATGTAGACGTTAAAGAGAAGAGGCCCCAAGATGGAGCCTTGAGGAACCCCACATGTCATATTTGTCAACTCAGATGTGTATTTACCTATAGAAACAAAGTTGTTTCTGTCCTTTAAGTAGGATTCAAAACAATTCAGAACTGTTTCCGAAAGTCCCACCCAGTTCTCCAGTCGGTCTAGTAATATGCTGTGGTCAACAGTGTCAAACGCAGCACTGAGATCTAATAATACTAACACTGAAGTTCTGCCACTGTCTGTGTTTAAGTGGATGTCATTAAAGACCTTTACAAGAGCAGTCTCAGTGCTGTGGTTTGGACGAAAGCCTGACTGGAACACATCGAAACAGTTATTTAAATGCAAGAAATTACTCAACTGTTGAAAAACAACTTTTTCAATGATTTTACCTAGAAATGGGAGGTTTGATATGGGCCTGTAATTGTTCATTACTGAAGCATCTAGATTATTCTTTTTTAAGAGCGGTTTAATGACTGCAGTTTTCAGGGCCTGTGGAAAAATACCTGAGTGAAGAGATTTGTTTACTATATGAAGTAGATCTGAGGCCATGCAACGAAAAACATCTTTGAAAAATCCTGTTGGAATAATATCAAAGCAGCAGGAGGAGGATTTCAGAAGTTGAATAATGTCCTCTAGGTTTTTATCATTAATCTGATGGAATTGTGTCATGATGTCTGAATTGATGTTAAGTGGACACAGAGACAACACATTTGCTGTTCCTGATGCAAAGGCACTGACTGCTTGTCTGATTTTCTGAATTTTGTCAGTGAAAAAGGCAAAATCATTGCACGCCCTGGTGGATAGAAATTCAGAGGCTACTGACACTGGGGGGTTAGTTAGTCTGTCGACGGTAGCAAACAAGGCACGTGCGTTGTTTTTGTTTTTGGTAATGATGTCAGAGAAGAAAGACCGTCGTATGTTTTTCAATTCCAAATTATAAAGGCCAAGTCTCTCTTTATAGATTTCAAAGTGAACCTGGAGATTTGTTTTTCGCCACCTGCGATCAGCTTTTCGACACTCTCTTTTTTCTGTTTTCACGGTCATGGCCTTTCTCCATGGAGATATTTTCTTGCCAGACACTTACCTTAGTTGGAGCAATGGCATCTATAACATTTTTAATTTTTGAATTAAAATGATCTACTAGCTCATTTACTGAGATGTTGGCAGGGGCAAGTGTGGAAGAAAAATTCTGAGTAAACATTTCCCTAGTATTTTTAGTTAAATATCGCTTTGTGGTTATCTCTTTTTGAACATTTTTGTGAACAGAAATAGAGCTCTCAAAGAAAACACAGGAATGGTCAGAGTGCAACATCAGTCACCACAACCTTAGAGATATTCAGACCCTTTGAGATAATTAAGTCCAGAGTGTGCCCCTTATTGTGCGTGGGCTCCGTCATATGCTGAGTCAGTCCATAGTTATCAAGAACACAAAACAGTTCTTTAGCCCCTCTGTCCTGGGGGTTGTCAACATGGATGTTAAAATCACCAACAATGACTAGACGGTCAAAGTCAATACACACTATAGATAGCAGTTCGGTAAAATCATCAAAAAAGCTTGCACAGTATTTGGGTGGTCTATAGATATTTAGGAACAGAGCTCGAGAGGAGCATTTCAGCTGAAGGGCCACATATTCAAAAGAAGCAAAGTTCCCATAAGATGTCTTCCTGCATTGAAGGGAATCATTGAACAGAATAGCAACTCCACCCCCTTTCTTATGCATTCTTTCCTGACTCATAAAACTAAAGTTGGGAGGGGTTGATTCGATAAGAACAGCTGCACTGTTATTTTGTTCAATCCATGTTTCCGTTAAAAACATAAAATCGAGATTGTGCTCAGTGATAAAATCATTGATTAAAAATGTTTTTCCTGCCAAAGACCTGACATTTAATAAAGCTAGTTTAAGTTCGTTAAACACACTATCAGTCAGGTTTTTTGTAACAAGCTGTGGCTGACATGGAATCACTGCTAAATTAGATAAACTCACACAAGCGTTTGAGCGCTTCCTGTTTCTAAGATGATTCACCGCTCTTAATCTATTACCTATCAACACAGATATCGGCAAAGCTACAGGCAGGCAGGGCCCCGGCATGTCCTGGAAAGAGTTGAGAGTGCCATACGCCCTTGAGCCTGGACCCAGCAGATATCAGTTTGCAGCGTTTTGTACACACACATCCCTATCAGGCTTTGAAGGGGAGGGAGGACCCACCACCCTGCTCCTCTCATCATAGGAGGGCAGGGTGAGGGCTATACACTGTCCTTGTATTGTTTTGGTTTGGATGATTGTGGTAGGCATGGTGATGAAGCCGGGGGAGATGGTGCGCATATCTGCTTCGGTGATTTTGGTGGGCGTCGTTGAGGGGCGGGGGTAAAGGACATGCTGCCAACCCTGCGTGTCGCCTTCATGCGGTCATCGAAGTCCAGGGGGGTGGGCGAGGGTGAAAGGGTGAGCGGAGCGTAGAGAGAGCTGGGGGATGAATGAAGAGTATCTTCAAAGGCGTTGACAGGGAGGGTGACGGGCAGTGGAGACTCCTCCATTTGTGTCATAGGTCTCCCATAATCAGAACATTCCTCAGGCGGGTGCTGTGATACTTCTTCAGGGTTTTCTGGGCGATGTGTTGTGTCTCTCCCCTGTTTTGATTCCTCTTGCCGCTTGTCCTTGGCAGAGGGAACAGATTGATGACGCAGGCAGTTGAATATGTTAGAGATAAACAATTTCACTCCTGACTTGTTCAGGCAAATTCCATTTGCCTTGAAAAGATGTCTGCGATCCCAGAAAAAGTTAAAATTCTCAATAAAATGGACAGAATGGTCAGTACAGGCCGTTGAAAGCCAAGTGTTCAGTGCAAACAATCTGCTGAATCTCTCCACTCCTCTTCTGACTGGCGGTAGAGGGCCACTGATGAACACCTCTGCATTTAGAGAGCTGGCAGTTTCCAACAAACATTTAAAGTATTTTTTCAGCACTTCTGACTCTTGTTTCACAACATCATTTGTTCCAATATGTAGTACCACATTCTTCACAGTCGGATGTTCAGCCCCAATATGCAGGATCTTCTCAGCCAAGTCAGAGACCACATCCTTGGGAAAACAGAGTACTTTGGTGTTGTTCTTATTACACAGACCTTTTACATCTCTTACAGCAGAGTCACCCACAATCAGAGTTTCAGGCCCAGTCGTTAGCTTTCCCTCTAGCCTTTTACTTTTGGAGTAGCTATTGGTCCTTACCCTGCTGTGTGAAGAGGACAGGTTATCCAGGTCAACAGAAAGAGATCTCCGGCTCTCGGTCAGCGGAGCGTATCTGTTCTGGATTGGCACACTTGGTGGATTAGGAGGATTTTTTGTAGTTCTCCCTTTAGCAGCTGTCCACGGCTGTTTAGGGGTTGAAGAGGCATTCTTCCTGGGTGATAACAATGCAGGCCAGCTGGTCGCATCACAGATTTCAGAGCGCTGGGCTCTGCCTGTTATCCGTCCTCCCAAATCCCATGGAAATGATTTACTCTTAGGCTTTGCACCCAGAGAGTTCCAGGGAGGACTACCACTTGTAGATGTATTACCCAGTACACAGCCCTCCTGTTCCTTGGAATCCTTGTAGCTGCTAACTAGCTGTGAGTTAGCATACCCTTTTCCATTATTTTGCAACACTGGTAAAGTGGTGTCATTCCCACGACATAGTCCATTCACTTCCACGTTAACTTCCAACCATTGCATTTTCATTTCCAACACAGCCATCTTCTGTATAAGTTTGTGGAAGTCATCTGTAGAGAACGGAGGCATTTTGCTTAAGCTAAATAGCATGCAGTAGCCTACCAGGCTTTAGCTGTTGCTAGGCCACGCTACTGTAAGACTGAGGTCGTCGTAAAAATGTTGAAATATGGCTGAAACCCTCTGTCTATTTACGAAGATTAACTGTCCCAGTGATAAGTTAATGTCCAGGAGCCGCTGCTCGAAGTTTTCAGAGAATAAGAATAGGAAAATCAGCATAAAAAGTAAGCAGAGGCAAGAGCAAGCAGAAAAGCGTCTGCACTGTAAGAAAGCTAAGATAGCAGAAGAACATCTCACCTTCCTGATATTTATGAACATTCATTCACAAACTAAATCAGGAGACCTTTAATGTTTTACGTCCGATTCGCTCCTTTGTTCCTCGCTGTACACAGCTCCAGTTTGGGCATTGGCCTGTCATCGGATTTGATTTGTTGTTGCTGCTGTAGCGGAAGTTTAGTACAATTATGTTTGATGAAATACTCCAAATCTCCACCCTACATAATTGCACTTGCTTCAGTTGCTTGCTACTTTCTAATGGCGGTGAGAGTGGTGCAGTGGCGCTATCTATCTTCTATCGATTAGATTTATGATTCGAAAATTATAAAAGTAGGGTAGAAATGTGGATATTATCCGACTGAACAAAACTTGCATTTATTTCGAGCTATTTTCCAAAATCCTATGGAGAAATCCCATTGCTTTTTTGTCGAGGGAAGCCGAGCGCAGCTTACTTCCGGGTTTTAGGACTCGTCACTGCAACACTAAGTTGATGCGATTTGATTGGATTGTGAGGCAAGGGAAGCCAGCCGCCTCTGGCTTCCCTTGGCATGGCCCTGACCAATCACAGGTTGGCAGGGGCATCACGTGGGCCTCATCTGATTGGTCAATCCCTCCATTTTTTTCACCAAGGGAAGCCAGTTTCGTCTGGCCTCCTCTCGCAGCAGAGAGTGCAATCTACTGTTTCACCATAACATCTAGAGGGGCGCTGTTTCACTATTTGTAAAATACTCAATGAGAATGGGGGAGAGACGGGCCGGCAGCAACACACAGCAAAGAATTTCCGAAACTAAACGAAGTGTTTTTATTTATTTATTAAAATTATAACTACAATCCGAAAAAACAGGGGAAGCCTGGCTTCCCTTGGCCTCCAGGAGAAAACGCCACTGCTGGTTACTATATACCAGGGGTGTCAAACTCAAATACACAGTGGGCCGAAATTAAATCCACCACGTCCTGATTTGGCCCCCGGGCCTTGAGTTTGACATATGTGCTATATACGATAAGAAACACTGAACTACAACCGGAGTAATCTGTTCATCTACGCAGGTAAAAATAACACACTCTTCGGGGAAAACACGTTGATATGATTGACTGCGCTGTAAAGTGTTTTTTTATCATGCAGTTTAAATAATCTTGTGATTTGGCACCTTCCGGATTTCTGATATCCAACATCATCGAGTTAAAAACATCTACTGAAACTCTCTCCGTTTAAAAGTGTTTAGGTGAAGTTTTTAAAGAAGTGAATATTGAACATCAGTTAATGAGAGTTTTAGAAACCATTTGTTTTTGGCCACAAACAAACAAACAAACAAGCACACAGACTGAGCTCAGAAGCACTTTAAAGCTGGTTGAAGGTAAAGGGCAGCCATGAGTCAGAAAGCCCCTTTAGTCTTACTTCCACAAACTAAACCAGAGACAGACAGAATGGACAAATGAACAAAACCCCCCCGTCAGTATAATTTGATGATATCTTTTCAATAACATGTCAAATGTGAGAGGAACCGAACACTCTCGCGGTTACATCTGTCTGTACTGAGGGTCTGTTGGTATTTCGCAACCTGGCTGATGATTCTGCTTTCTTTTATCCACTTGTTTGTGTGATAAACAGTGCAGGGCACACAACAGGAGCATATATAAGGTTACATACTGAATAGAACATGTATGTATGTAATGTGATCCGTGTGTGCATAATAACACACCTAAATGCCTAACTGTTTAAATCTGGGACACTAAAGGCCTCTGGGTTGTATCAGACCATGATGTGGCTGGAGGGGAAACAAATGGTTTCTAAAACTCTCATTAACTGATGTTCAATATTCACTTCTTTAAAAAAACACTTTTAAACAGAGAGGGTTTCAGTAGATGTTTTTAACTCTATGATGATGAATATCAGAAATCCGTAGGAAGGTGCCAAATCACAAGATTATTCAAACTACAGCGCAGTGCATTCTTGCAGATTTTGGCATCAGTCTTTGCGTTTCTAAGCTCATCAACATGTTTTCCCCGAACAGTGTGTTATTTTTACCTGCATAGATGAACAGATTACTCCGGTTCAGTGTTTCTTGTCATAGGAACCTGCAGGGGCGTTTCCTGTACCTGGAAACATCCGGGGCTTAGCCCACAGTGGCGATGCCAGAGATTTCTTTTGGGGGTGCAGTGGGGTAGCTTGACGTTTCATAGAGGGTGCTCCAACATGTAGGGTTTCCCATTAAGGTACCGGTCGCTAGTGGAATTTTCTACTGCAACACTCCCCACACGCACATACACAGTGTACCCGTAACTGTTCCAATGAAGGCTCGATAATCAGCTCACGGCATATACATGTAGGTGTAAGCAGGGTCTTCCCGGGGGCATGCTCCCCCGGGAAGATTTGTTTTAAAGGTCGCCTGGCCTGGGCATTCAGGGCTTTAGCCCCAAAGGTTTTTTCTGTAGCCCCGGACAATTCTCCCTCAATAATAATACATTAACCATGCTTTACCTGAACCTCATCATGACACTAGAGAGGACGGCAGGATTGTAACTTCTTGCATCTGACATTTTGGAGCTTTTTAAGGAACTGTAAGATTTCTTTCCTTGTTAACCCTTTAATTACTGAACAGCTCAAGTTTCCACCTTAAGTAGGTTATGGAGGTGTGGCCTTAAATCACACTGTAGTTGTTATAGGACATATGAACTATTGTAAACTATGCTCAGATTATAGAAGCAGCTGCCAGGGCAAGACATAACAGATAAATACACATGAATGTGATCAACACCCTACCCTCACTATGGCATCTGATGAGAAAGTAAATATCCCACGAACGTAACTGAAAGTCCTGATTAAGTTACACACTCTTTATTGCCTAAAAAGAAACGAGAACTTGCAGCACAGAAATCCAAACTAGGCTAACAGTCATTGGAAACAGGGTGATTTCACAGTGTGTCCACCAGAGAGCACTAACTAGGGGATAGTTACACAGCTTGATATTTATCTTGGACATGTTGTTGTTGTTGTAGTATTACTAGTTTAAGTTATACTAACAAATGTAAATCTGGGGGATCTGTATCTAGAATATAAGATTATGAAATACATTTTTGTCTTTTAGGAATTACTTTAAGTGGTAGACATACAATGAATCAAATTAGGCGGACAGGATTGTTACATTACATTACATTACATTGCATTTAGCTGACGCTTTTATCCAAAGCGACTTACAATAAGTACATTCGACCAGGAAGACACAACCTTGAGAGGATGGCAGGATTGTCTTTTTGTTTGTTTGTGGATTGGTAGGCACTCAAAATACACAAATGAACTGTAGGAGCACAAGCACTGACAACGTGAGCTTTTCATAACATGTACAAAAAACAGTCCTTTGCCAAGAGAAGAGTCTAGATGTGTATAGATGAAGAAAGGACTAAACTGTTGTTCATTGTATTGGATTTATTAACTTCAATATATCAGGCTTAAAAAAAAAGTGTAACCTCTGAAAATGTGTACACACTGTCTTCAAAAGTGGAACTCAATACAGGCTTGTTCCCCCTCAAGCCACATCATGGTCTGATACAACCCAGAGGCCTTTAGTGTCCCAGATTTAAACAGTTAGGCATTTAGGTGTGTTATTATGCACACACGGATCACATTACATACAGACATGTTCTATTCAGTATTTAACCTTATATATGCTCCTGTTGTGTGCCCTGCACTGTTTATCACACAAACAAGTGGATAAAAGAAAGCAGAATCATCAGCCAGGTTGCGAAACACCAACAGACCCTCAGTACAGACAGATGTAACCGCAAGAGTGTTCGGTTCCTCTCACATTTTACATGTTATTGAAAAGATATCATCAAATGATACTGACGGGGGGTTTTGTTCATTTGTCCATTCTGTCTGTCTCTGGTTTAGTTTGTGGAAGTAAGACTAAAGGGGCTTTCTGACTCATGGCTGCCCTTTACCTTCAACCAGCTTTAAAGTGCTTCTGAGCTCAGTCTGTGTGCTTGTTTGTTTGTTTGTTTGTGGTCAAAAACAAGCCTGTATTGAGTTCTACTTTTGAAGACACTGTGTACACATTTTCAGAGGTTACACTTTTAGCCTGATATATTGAAGTTAATAAATCCAATACAATGAACAACAGTTTAGTCATTTATTCATCTACACACATCTAGACTCTTCTCTTGGCAAAGGACTGTTTTTTGTACATGTTATGAAAAGCTCACTTTGTCAGTGCTTGTGCTCCTACAGTTCATTTGTGTATTTTGAGTGCCTACCAATCCACAAACAAACAAAAAGACAATCCTGTCCGTTTTTTGTGGGGTGCCTCAGTCAGAAAATAAAATATTTAACATGCCAGTCAGATTTGGCTTCCCTTCCTATGTCAGCCCAATTTGATTCCTTTTATGTCTTTTCTTTGGCTTTTTCTGCTGCTAAAAGTTTTTACTTACTTTTTACTTTTTGTTCTGAGCACAACGACAAATAAAGATCTTTATATAGACCTATAGTACAAACTTCAAAAGTAACTTGATCCACTTCCACAGCTCAACCCATGCAAACTACTTAAAGTAATTTCTAACATGTATTTCATAATCTTATATTCTAGATACAGATCCCCCAGATTTACATTTGTTAGTATAACTTAAACTAGTAATACTACAACAACAACAACAACATGTCCAAGATAAATATCAAGCTGTGTAACTATCCCCTAGTTAGTGCTCTCTGGTGGACACACTGTGAAATCACCCTGTTTCCAATGACTTAGCCTAGTTTGGATTTCTGTGCTGCAAGTTCTCGTTTCTTTTTAGGCAATAAAGAGTGTGTAACTTAATCAGGACTTTCAGTTACGTTCGTGGGATATTTACTTTCTCATCAGATGCCATAGTGAGGATAGGGTGTTGATCACATTCATGTGTATTTTATCTGTTATGTCTTGCCCTGGCAGCTGCTTCTATAATCTGAGCATAGTTTACAATAGTTAATATGTCCTATAACAACTACAGTGTGATTTAAGGCCACACCTCCATAACCTACTTAATGTGGAAACTTGAGCTGTTCAGTAATTAAAGGGTTAAAAATGAAAGAAATCTTACAGTTCCTTAAAAAGAAAACAACCTTTGAGTAATGACTGTCTGTAGTTGCTTTTACCAACTCATAATCATCAAGCTTTCTTATAAATGATACATGATGACATAACAGATATCATATTACAAAACCAAAGGGTTAAATGTAGCTTCTGGTTAAACCTTGTGATTTGTGTGCGTTGGCTTTACTTCTTTATGGTTCGGAGTCTAAACAAACAATAAGGAAAAACCAAGCAAATTAATGTTTCATTATGTTGTTATGCATTCAAAATATATCCTCTTTGTTTGTAAAGGGTGGGGACCTTTTCTTTCTGCAGAGCTGCTGTTCCAGTCATTTACAGACAGATACATGCACATTATCCTCACTTATTTGGGTGAGTTATACTCCAAATAAGTCTATAAACCTACTGTAACTAAACTGTAAAACTCTATAATAATCTAACACAGATTTATTTAGGAGGGAAGTACTATATATTATTTTGTCTCCCCACTAATGACTGATTTACAGTGAGGGTATTTGTGATTTTCTGATTTATGAAATCAATGCATTTGAGGGTTGTTGTTTTTGGCCTATTTTGCAGTCGAATGAGAATAAAAAGGGAGCGTGAGAATGAAAGCACATTAAACCTCTCTCCTCGGCATATTTTGATATTGAGTGTGCAATACCAGCTTTGACCACACACAACACCCAAAGCGCTGTTTTGCTCATTTGATAAACGTAAATAGTAGTTGGTGAAATCATATCAGAAAAGGGGGAAATAAGTGTCAGTATGTTTTAAATGATTTATGTTGTAGAGGAGTGTTTGCTTGCCTTGGTTTATAAAAGGGAAAGTTACTTCATTTGAGGGAAGCCACAGAGGTGAGGCTTGTGAAACTACCATTTCTCAAAAGCTCATGGTGGCAACAACTGGCAAGGAATAAAGATACTGCTGTTAGAGTAAGATATATAAGTAATATGAATAATAACTACTACAAATAGTTATGGAATCTGGCGCTAGCTGTTTAGATAAATTACGTGTCTGAATCATAGACTGTAGGTCTGAATGTTATGTTTACATTCATCAAAAAGTAACTTAGTACGGTATAAGTTCACATAGCAGAAGCTGCCATCCTGTAATGAAGTTATACTCTACAATTTAAATCTTTCACAGGTAAGACTTTTTTATTATGTTGCAAAGGTCAGCGTAAATTGACCACATTATTCATGTTAGATGGTACATTGTGGGTAAGGATCAGGGTATGAATAGAAAAATAGGATTGTTCTCTCGGGAGGATAAGAGACTAACTGCTGCGATGTCGTTTTTATGAGAAGGCAGAACACGCCATAGCAAAAATATGTTGCCAAATGCAAGGCCAATATGGAAGAAAATTACTACATTCAACGGGTACATTTTTTTCTCACAAAGTATCAATTGATAAAACAATATAAAGAAGTGTTTTGTGCCGTTAAAGAGGACAGTGTGTTTTTAGCGGATATGTTCATAAATGTTTAAAGGACCAGGTAACTGAAAGGATGAACGTGACCAGCACAGGTGTATTGTTTTTTCAATTTAAGTTATGTTTTATTATTCTTTATAAACACTTTTCTTCCATTTTGCTTTTGTCTTAGGAAGTTGTAACTCCATACAGACTGAATTATTATTCTGAAATGAATTTAAATTGGATACTTATACAAACAGTTAAAATAGGGGATGTATAACAGTGATAGCCTTTTGTGTAGTTCTATAGACCCACATGCAATACAAAGTTAGACATGTAGCAGAGCTAAAAGATGAATTGAAGCACAGGAGTACAAACACTTCTTTTAAGGCCGGTGTTTGAGCTCGTTTGTATTATTTTCCGATCCACACTTCAGCCCAGTGTGTACACACACCACACCTGCACTAAAAGGTTGAACCTAGTCAAATATGCTTGATATGCCTTCTTTGTTCTTCAATCACTGCACGCTGATAAAGACCACGTCATGGTCATGGCTCCCTTTTGAAAGGTGAAACACCCCAATGTCAAACACTGTTGTGAAAACAAGGTGTGCAGCGGCCAAATGGCCATTTTATATCAGCACTGAAACTGGGCTCCGGTGTAAGCGTGACGTCACACTGGGTATAAGAGACGCAGGCAGGCGTCTGCCCTCCTGTTACTGGATTTATCCCGTGACCCACTGTGAGACCACCTTTACAGGAGCAATCTACCAACCACAGGAGGTGAGCTGAGATCTCAAGCTGTGTTTCTCAAAACACAAGGTTTTCCATTCCTGCTACATGGAAGAGTCGGCAGGATTTTTATTCAAATGAATTTCAGTAACTTATTCTGCTGAGTAAATTCCTCCTTCTTTGGCAATATTAGTGAGATGGGCTTCAATTGTCTCTGCTTGGAATGAAGAAGCTTTGATGGCACAGGACTGGACATGGAGCAATATATTTGATATGGCTACAACATTTGTTTTGTTTTGTTATGATACTGTATTCTAGAACAATATAATCTGTTTTTAAATCTAATAGTTCTCTACGTACAGCAATGGCGTTCCAGTCCAATGTGATCAACTCGCAGCCTCAGGTCACCGTCACTCAGTACACGGTGACGTCCGGGTCCGTAGACTGGAGTTCAAACGTGTGCGACTGCTGTGAAGACTTTGGCATCTGTAAGTGTCTACCTGTGTGTGTGTAGAAGCAAGAAGAAATTACCAACACTGTAACATAAATAGCAAATTGATGACACGTCTCTCACCTCCAGGTCTGTGTGCCACGTTCTTACCGTGTATCCTGGGCTGCCAGGTGGCTCAGGACCACGGGGAGAGCTGCTGCCTGCCCTTCCTCCCAGGGGCCATGATCGCTCTGAGGACCAGCATGCGAGACAAATACCATATCGAGGTAAGAGCTTTCAGTTTTGTCTGAGCACACATTAAAGTTCACCTATTATGCAAAATCCACTTTCATGTCTCTTCTACATCAACATGTGTCCCCTCTTCTTCATGTCTCTTCTACATCAACATGTGTCCCCTCTTCTTCATGTCTCTTCTACATCAACATGTGTCCCCTCTTCTTCATGTCTCTTCTACATCAACATGTGTCCCCTCTTCTTTATGTCTCTTCTACATCAACATGTGTCCCCTCTTCTTCATGTCTCTTCTACATCAACATGTGTCCCCTCTTCTTTATGTATCTTCTACATCACCATGTGTCCCCTCTTCTTCATGTCTCTTCTACATCACCATGTGTCCCCTCTTCTTCATGTCTCTTCTACATCAACATGTGTCCCCTCTTCTTCATGCCTCTTCTACATCAACATGTGTCCCCTCTTCTTCATGTCTCTTCTACATCAACATGTGTCCCCTCTTCTTCATGTCTCTTCTACATCAACATGTGTCCCCTCTTCTTTATGTCTCTTCTACATCAACATGTGTCCCCTCTTCTTCATGTCTCTTCTACATCAACATGTGTCCCCTCTTCTTCATGTCTCTTCTACATCAACATGTGTCCCCTCTTCTTCATGTCTCTTCTACATCAACATGTGTCCCCTCTTCTTCATGTCTCATCCACATCAACATGTGTCCCCTCTTCTTCATGTCTCTTCTACATCAACATGTGTCCCCTCTTCTTCATGTCTCTTCTTCATCAACATGTGTCCCCTCTTCTTCATGTCTCTTCTACATCAACATGTGTCCCCTCTTCTTCATGTCTCTTCTACATCAACATGTGTCCCCTCTTCTTCATGTCTCTTCTACATCAACATGTGTCCCCTCTTCTTCATGTCTCTTCTACATCAACATGTGTCCCCTCTTCTTCATGTCTTTTCTACATCAACATGTGTCCCCTCTGTGGAAAGAGATTCTGAAAGTTTCAGGAAAAAAGATTCTCTCTCTTTTTGTCCTGATCCATTTCTATAAAAACCTGTCTGAAAACGAGCTGATCAGATTTTGGCCACTTTATGATGTCATAACGTTTTTTTAGCTTGTGTAACCATTAGCCAATCACCAACCAAGGTAACCCCCACCTGATCACCTGATCACCTGAATCTCCTCCTAGAGCACCATTGTGTTCTTTGTAACCAAATCTCTCTCAGAGGGGCGTGGGGAGGGGCTCCTTATTTTCATCTAAAGTAACAGACAGAGAATCAGCACTTTGGAAACAGGGCTGAAACAGAGGGGATTATGGGTAATGCTGCAAGGATCTGTTTGGTGTTTGGAGCCAAACACTTCAGAGACATGTTTTGTATATATCTGAGACCTATAATATATTGAGGAAAAACAGTATAGGGGACCTTTAAACCTAAAAAAACAACAGTACTGCAGAGATTATGCTGTAACTGTGAAATCTGGTCAGTTGAAAAGATATCGCTGACCTGAATCAATCTTTTATTTTTTTAATGAGAACATTTATGTTTGTCTGAAGTTTACTGTCCTTTTGTTTCTTCCCAGGGCTCAGTGTGTGACGACTGGTTAATCATGGGCTGCCTGCCGCTGTGTGGACTGTGTCAGATGGCTCGAGAGCAGAAGAGGAGAGGATAGATATATTTTTTACATTAAACCTAATTTTTTTTATTGCAAAGAAGTGGAATATATGGAAAATGACATTGGTTTGGACAACATGTCAAATAAATCAACTTTTAAATGTATTGACATTTCCTAAATACCTAGAAAAGGTTTAAAAGTTCAGAATAATTGCCTGATAATAAGAGTGAATTGTTGTCTTGTTAATTCCTTATTCTTTAATATCAATGGAATATATATATATATATATATATATTAGGGGTGTAACGGTATCCGTATTCGTCCCGTACCGTCACGGTTCGGGCGTCACGGTTCGGCACACGCAGTCACACGACGAATACGCCTTTTTTTTAAGAGTGGGAAAAAAGTCTGTCATTCAGGGCAGTATCCACTACACTATATATAATCCAGGGGGCGATATTGCGCCTAAAAGCTGTTTGCCAGCCGCCCTTAAACAACAAATGAAGAACAAGAAGAAACACAACAACAAAACGAACAAAATACAAGAAGAAGAAAAGTTAGTATGGCGATTTCAGGTAACACACAGGAGCTAGAACCCACCTGCTTCTTTTAAATTAGCTGTGTGGGAACATGTCGGGTTCCCTGTGGACTACAATAACGATGGAGTGCGCGAGTGGTGGATCTGACGAGGACGGTGTGTCGGCGTTGTTCTACAGCGGTGCGGTATGCTAATGGTAACACACGCCAACATGCTACATCATATCAGAAGGCATCACCCAGATTTGCCAATCACCGGAGCCCGGCAAAAGACAGCAGCAGTTCAACAGCTGATCCCCGCTGTTTTTATAAACCAATAGACATGAGAGCCGTGAGACCAAAATAAATAACGGAAGCTTTTGGCATATGTTTTTCAACGACTTTGCGCTCTTGAAACACTTTCTTATTATTTATGATGTCATATTTTCAAGACATTCTTTTTAGCTTTACAGCTTGATGAAACCTTTTTGTTTGACATCAGCCATTATAGATAATATGGCCATCTGAGTGTACTGTGTATGGTTTGTTTTTAACTGTTTAATACAGTTCATTATTCAAAAAAGAGTTCTTTATTTTTAAACTGAAACTTACACTACTGTTCAAACATAAATAACAACAAACCTGGAATTATGCATTTGGGACTTTTTTTTGCTTTTTCTTGCTGTACCGAACCGTGACCTCCAAACCGAGGTACGAACCGAACCGTGACTTCTGTGAACCGTTACACCCCTAATATATATATATATGTTTAAAAATTAGAAACATGGGTGCTGATTCAAAGACATGGAAAAAAAAGAAAGTGTAATGTGTATTTGTAAAGCGCTTTGAGCATCTGGAAAAGCACTATAATAAATGTAAGGAATTATTATTATTATTAATATTATGGACCAGGCTAAATAAATCACATGGATGAAAGAAATAAGAAAAGATAACTCATTATTCATCAGGCCTCCCCAGGCCTTTTGCACTGAACACTGAAATATAATGACATACCATAGTGACATTTTCTTCATGCGACACACAAGGGAATACACTGCCACGGAAATAAAGAACAATGACTTTTCCTTTACTGTAAATTAGTTTACATTTGTGAATTTACACACATTATTTATTTTGGAATTAAATGATACTTGAAATGATCTAAATACTGCTTTTCTCTCATACAATGTTCAATATTGTGTTATTCTAATGGGATATAAAAGTCGTTTTATATGCATGTGTACATTAATTCAAGCAACAGTATTTCAATAAAAACCTCCTAGGACTTTCATGTTGTGTCTGCATGTGGAAAGAAAAGAAAGGGTTCCTCTTTCTGGTTCAGTGAGAGTTTAGGATATCTTCGACACAAGAAGCTCTCTGAAGAGGACATCTAAACAGGTGAGGCTTTCATGGTCAAACTATTGAAATACTTTTAATTATTGTTATAGCTATGATCTTTAGTAAAGTAATTTAAAACTCCTGGCAAGTGTCTTTCTGATCAGACAACGGTTGGGTAAATACTGGTGATAACAACAGATCTCCCACAGGATTATATTCTGACGTTACTCACACAAGGATTGTCACTACTGTAAATGTCATTTTAATCGTATTTAGCACATTTATGTAGCAAAAAGACAAATGATTTTGCACCATTTGATGGCACGATTGTCATCGTATTAAGAGTGGAATGTAACAAAGACAAAAGAAATGCCAGGAGAAAGAGAACAGAAATAAAGAGGAACCAAGTTTTAGTTTAAAAAGATTAAACATCCAGGAATATTATAAAACCTCCGATGGGAATTATTGGAGGATGTGAGAAGATAATCGTATGGGAATCTGGTGGAACATACACACAAAATACTGTATTAAAATGCATTAATGTAATTCATCAATAACATAGACACTCATAATTCATACCAACAATACCAATACACTTACCAAAACAATTCATTCATATAATCTTGTACAATATATTCATATATCATTTGAATATAATTTTAGTCTATCTAATATATTTTGAATTGTTATTAAATGGTTGTAAAATGTAGCTGTTGTAAAACTGAACATTTCCTGGCAGTGGAACTAATAAAAGAACATCCAACCTTATCTTATCATTACACAACACAGGTTTAATTCCTTCTGTTTTTATGTGTATAAGGGCAGAGTTCAATTGCATCATTTCACTTGTTCTTGTGAGGCTCATTATGAGCAAATGTGTGATCAGAGCTTTCTTCAGTGTGAGCCTTGCGTATTTCTCTTTTGTCAAGAAGGGGAAGTCAGTGCCCTTTAGCTGTGTGTATAGTGATCTGTGAGCTATGGGCTGGCTGGGTGTTCTTGATAGACCGGTTTTCTGATGCTGTTATTGCAGGGTTGCCAACTTTGGGTGCCTGGCTGGAGTGAGATTTTGATATCATGGGTTTAATTACACATATGCACACGAAATGACTGCTATCGTGTCAGCAGCGGGACCTTAGCATATATAATAGGATATATATACAATATATACAAATACACAATATTGGACACAGACTATAAAGGACACACAGTTTCATTCACTAATGAAAGTCAAACACATGTTTGTTTCCACTGTTTTATTGTGTGCCTGTCGCGATAAGCAAATTGACTTATCGTACGATAAATGAACTCGATAAATTGCCATTTACATGAGGATGTGACTAGCAGTTTGAAAGGATGTACTTGAATTATTATTATATATTATCATTATGTCAGTGGTCTAAAATGGTCATACAACGGTGCCGACAATATTATCGTTTATCGCAATAATTTCCGGGAAAATGTATCCAACAAAATTAATTATCGTGAGAGGCCTATACATGAAACACACACACACAAAGAAATCTACAGACTTACTCCAAACTGCCAAACATATTAATTAACACACTCTCACTCTCATACTCTTTGACTCTACTGTATGTTGGCCTAGTAGAACAATAAGCAGCAGACTTTTACTTTTTTATCATTTCGACTGGATCTTAGATCTGCGCATGCGCAATACGGAGTATTTTTGTTGAGTAATCTATGGTGGGGCTCAAGTCAGTATTTGCAATGTAATTACATACACGCTCCCCTTGACAGTGAAACGCCACGCGTGAGGTTTAGATTATTTCCCTGTCTCAATCCAAATTGAACTGTATGAAATAAAAAGGCACATTTGTCTTGTAGTAAATAAAAAGGGCGACCTGGAGCCAATCCTGCAATTTCCCCACAGGTGAAAGAGTTGACCTGCTGAAAACCCAACCCCTGCAGGGGGGTCTGGGGGGATTCTCCCCCAGGAGATCTTTTGAAATACTAACATAAAATACACATTCTGGTACTCTCTTGAGAAGAGAAATGAATAAATGTATTACTACACGACATATTTAAAAAAGGAATGCCATTTTAGTTTTTAGTTACTTTGTTCTGAAAGCTGAACCTGCTGCTCCTCACAGAGAGAAGAGGCTGTGAATTACTTTACATTGTGGATAAGGGTGGATAGCCCCCATTGTTCTGTGTGTCAAAATGAAAGACAGCCCACACACCTATCAATCATCAAACCGTGGGGTCTTATTTCATTACGTGTTGATTTCTATCAACACGTAATGTTGTATCGATGTATATAGAGATGTACTACAGCAGAAGTATTCTCCGTCGGGACTTCCTGCAACAACACCACGCCGTTATCTTGATTCTGATTGGCCAGAACACATTATCAAAGATGCTCTATTGAGAAGACGATCACTACGTGACAAAAGTTTTCAAAACCGTTTTTTGTCTTCGGTATTCTTGTTTTTGGCGTGAGAATAGTTTGGGCAGCGTGAGATTGAGAGTGAAAGCCTGTGTCACGCCAGATGCGTGAGAGTTGGCAACCCTGTGTTATTGGTTGCTTGTCCTGGCATTAGCAACTCTGACGCTCCCAATGTCGTATGGAGCTGCTGGGGGGTGCTGGGAGGGATCGAGTGTAAGCGATGGCTCTTAAGGCCCTGACACATCTACCCGATTTTGGGAGTCAGAGGCCGTCAGAGGCAGTCGGGCATTCGTGGCGCCCTACTCAGGTTGGTGTGTCCCGCACCGTTGTTGCTTTACGGCACATTTTCACACCTCCCGTTGAATCGGCCAAAGAAAGTCGGCCAAAGAAATCACTCTGATTGGCTGTTGCCTCTTTTGAATGACGAACACACTACCGCTGCCTGCTGGTAAGGACAGTTATTGCCACTCGTCGACTGAAGTCTTTGCGGTGTGTTCATAGGCGGGCGGCGTAGGCGGGCGGCGTAGCGGACGCAGGCGACGTAGCAGACGTAAAAGTCGGGACGCCTTCGGTACGCCTTCTTTGGTCTCAGGTTGGTGTGTAGTGGCCTTTAAGCATCAGGGCCGGTGATCTACAGCTGTCAAATAGTGAAACAATACTTACAAAACTCAAGATAGGGATCTCTCTTATCAACTTTCGATTTTTACCGTAACCAATTTCACAATAACCGCAGATTTCTCAGCAAGACCATTGCTTTGGAGAAAGTGCCGACTAGAGGTGATGTGGGTAAACTCCCATATTTCAAACCCTGTACGATTATCAGATTCACAATAGCCTGTGGTATGTGATCTGGCAGCAGTGGCGTTTTCTCCCGGAGGCCAAGGGAAGCCAGGCTTCCCCTGTTTTTTCGGATTGCAGGCTAGTTATAATTTAAATAAATAAATAAAAACACTTTGTTTTGTTTCGATAATTCTCCTTTGCTGTGTGTTGCTGCCGGCCCGTCTCTCCCCCATTCTCATTGAGTATTTTACAAAGAGTGAAACAAACAGCGCCCCTCTACATGTTATGGTGAAACCGTAGATTGCACTCACTGTTGCGAGAGGAGGCCAGCCGAATCTGGCTTCCCTTGGTGAAAATAAATGGAGGGATTGACCAATCAGATGAGGCTCACGTGATGCCCCTGCCAACCTGTGATTAGTCAGAGCCATGCCAAGGGAAGCCAGAGGCGGCTGGCTTCCCTTGCCTCACAATCCAATCAAATCGCATCAATTTAGTGTTGCAGTGACGCATCCTAAAATCCGGAAGTAAGCTGCGCTCGGCTTCCCTCGACAAAAAACGCAATGGGATTTCTCCATAGGATTTAGGAAAATAGCTCGAAATAAGGTCAGTGGAAAACGAACCTGTTAGATAAATGCAAGTTTTGTTCAGTCGGATAATATCCACATGTCTACCCTACTTTTATCATTTTCGAATCATAAATCTAATCGATAGATAGCGCCACTGCACCACTCTCACCGCCGTTAGAAAGTAGCAAGCAACTGAAGCAAGTGCAATTATGGAGGGTGGAGATTTGGAGTATTTCATCAAAAATAATTGTACTAAACTTCCGCTACAGCAGCAACAACAAATACAATCTGATGACAGGCCAATGCCCAAACTGGAGCTGTGTACAGCGAGGAACAAAGGAGCGAATCGGACGTAAAACGTTAAAGGTCTCCTGATTTAGTTTGTGAATGAATGCTTATTAGAGTTTCGGCTGGAGAGTGCGTGCGGACCTGTCGGTTAGATAACAGGCGTGTGTAAGTCCTGCATCTGATACAAATGTGTGTAAAATGATACCGGGTGCTGTAATCACTCATCTGGTTACGTTATTACATTGACCACCACACCCCCGACCCTAATTTTTTTCCCACGCCACGCTACTGTCTGGCAGAGGCTGCTTTCAGCAGGCACGTGCACATTTTGGCACATTTCCACTACAGCGCGGAGCTCGCTTTAAGCATGCCGAGCCGTGCGGGGCCCGTTTTTGGTTGCGTTTCCACTTAGCCTAGTACCGGCTAGCGGGTACTATTCCACAGTTTTCTGGCACCATAAAATCGAGGTTCTTTCTGGGCCAACAACCAGGCTGAGTCGGGCTGAGTATGCTAAACTAGAGAGAGAATCGCTTGTAAGGGGGCTACAACTACAACAAGATGAACATATTTGACCGTGATTCAATTGTAATACACGTTTCAAAATGATGCCGAAGTAACAACATACTGATACCGGTTAGTAAAAACCATGAATTAATGCTTTGACAAGTCTGCAGACAGACGGCAGGCGAAAAGCCTTTTAAAATGCGTGTTGTCTAAATGGAGATCGGCTAAGCTAATGTTGTATATGCTCCGACCGTCCACACTCACAACAATGGCCTACAGACATAAATAAACCAGCGACTGTATTCGCCATGACACAGGCAGTCTGTGGTTTATACTTGTTTAACTTTTGTCTAGTTTCTGAACAGATATGAAGAGCTGTGAGCTTGAGTGCTAATAGCTAACGGCTGTGTTGTTTTTCTGGGGTTCTCATTGAAGATGACGTCACGGCTCCGCCTACACTGCGTTACTATAGTAACTACCCCAGTTCCTAAACTGTAATGGAAGCGCAGCATTAAAGTGAGCCGGGCCTAACGAGGCCTAGCCATACCGAGCGAGGCCGTGTAGTGGAAATGCGCCAATAGACATCGAAGTGGGCTTGAGCCCCTGCCCTTTTTCTTCCTCCAGAGAAAGTGCCCTTTTTTACCCCTTTTTTATTTTTTATAAATGAATATCTACTGCTGTTTGCGCACAGTTTCCCTTTCCAACAATATATTGATTGAATACAACATTTAAATATCAGGTCGGGAGATTAGACTGTGAAGTTCTGTAGCTCTCCCTCCCTCCACGGCTGCATCTCAGGTCGATTATTTTCATTTCCTCGATCCTCGGTCCTCTGTATCACCGGAAGTTGATTTGTCTGCGCCATCTTGAGTACCGTCCCATGGCGCTTATTTCTGCCGGAGGAGCGAGGAGTGATAATGGAAGAGCGATAATCGAGGAACCACCAGACCATCCTCCGATGAAATCCTCAGATACTCGCTCCGCCCCCCTACTGTGTATCGCTCACTGATTGGACGATGTAGCGCATGCACTGATCTGATGCTTCTTGACATGAGAGCAGTTTCCCAGCGGAGTGAAGAAAATACATGAAACTCACGGGAGTCCGAAAAAGTAAAAGAATGGGAGATAAATATCCCCAAATCTCAAAATTGTATTATATTTTGTGTGTGTTTGTGGTCCTCTTTCAGTTCAGACACTGTAGGATGCTTCAGGAAAAGACCAAACACTGGATGTCTTTCAGTCGCCAACATGTGTTTTCGAGACACTGATATTAACGTCTCTGTTCCCTCACTCATTTGGGAGTGATTACCCATCAGCCCCGGGGGTGCAGAGGAAAGGCAGCATTACCCCCGGTCTGCACGTTGTTTCTCTTTCAGAAACACAGAGGACTGTTTGTATGATGGGATCAAACGGTGTCCGCCAAAAGTCGAGTCCAGTGTCTATGGAGTGTCATTTTTATTTGTTATAGTTTGGGAAGATTGAAAATCGGTAGGCAAAATCAGCTAAGTCGGTAGGCGGTAGAAACATGTCAAAAGCGGTAGACTACCGC
Organism: Gymnodraco acuticeps; assembly: GCF_902827175.1. Lineage (NCBI taxonomy): Eukaryota > Metazoa > Chordata > Actinopteri > Perciformes > Bathydraconidae > Gymnodraco > Gymnodraco acuticeps. Next base: position 1,514,981 of record NW_022990276.1, on the reverse strand, counting down.
CCAAATCGGTAGGGTTGGCACTTGGCAGGTATGGGTGAGTGGTGATGAACAAATTACTAAACTGCCAGTGCCTCGAGTTTACAGCTAATTAGCTAAACGACAATAACAAATATAGTTAACTAAGGTAGGCTACTAGCTAATGGATAAGTTAGCTCAAGGTTTAGCTAAGGCAATTTATCATGGGCATACAGGCTAATGTACTGTACTTAAGGGGAGACACTACAGGTGAATACAGTAAAATGTGTATCTAATAACGTCATCACAATCGCCACATTGATATGCAAATTAGGCGTTAACTAGGCCTAATTAAAATGTGCTAATTTGCATGCAGTTACCAAGGCATTGCAGTTGGAAAGGATAAAACACATCACCTCACAACTTCCCCAGATAGTTACTTACGTCAAGTCAGTATTTCCCCCTGAAATGTTATGTTTAAATGCAGATTAGCTTTAAATCTATAGATCAATTCAGACATGGTAGTAAAACGAACACCATTGATATGTGTTTCTTGGAAGTTTTATTTCCATTAGAGTGAAAGAAAACATGGAAGCAAAATAGACCAAAATAACAAGTACATGAAAAAACGATCTTTTTGCCTGTAATGTCCTTAATCAGGTAAACAGTAACTTCATAATTTTGATTGTTGGCTGCTCATTTAATAACTATTAATTGTACTAGTTTGTTGTCTGCTCTTGTGCGTAGTGAATACTAAAGAAGACCATTGTCTCTGTGTTAGCTGATTATTTTGTAGAATTCTGTTGAGTATTAAACAATTGCGTGAGTGTGAGGGTATTAAAATAAATTGGTCAGTAAGTCAGAGATGTGCAACTATATTTAACTTTTTGTTTTACATTTTTTTTAAATAAATGATTATGGGAAGTGACCTTTTTCTCACTTGAGCACCCGCCCACCAAAGTGTCTGTGCACGTCCCTGGCTTTCAGTGAGTGGGTGCAGAGGCGTGTGTATCTTGAAAAACCTGCTTCTAAAAATGTGTAACGTGACAAGACAGTTTCATTGCTACATCTGAACAGATCAGTGACGACTGTTTTCGACCTTGTGGCTTATTATTGGCTCTTTAGTGTTGGGAGGCCTGTGAACGAGAAAGGTGAGGTACTTTTAAAAAACATATACTCAATATGCTTGTTTATCCAAGGCATACATAGGATGCTATAGGCTCTCTGTTTGCACTTTTCTATGCTTTTGCTTTTGGTCTACATCTCTGCACGCTACGAGGTAGGAGTTATGATTATCTCACGCTTCAATATGGTGTCATATATTTCAAAAAGCTTATCTTGATGGTTTTAGTATTGCTGAATATGTTGTCTGGCATCTTTGATTTTCTTCTCGGTTTACTGAACCTTTCACTCTTAGTTCAGAATTATTCTTTAGCTATTTGCCGACTGAACACCAATTATTCTTTAAAGCGATTTCACTGTTGTACAAAACATTTAGTTGTGGTGATGGTTGGGTTTAAGGTGACAGTAAGCTGCTACATACTGTATGGTAGCTGCGTTTCCATGATGTCTCGTGATGCAACGCGATGTGGCTTGTCAGACAGTGACTTCCTGGAGGGGATCTCAGTGTTTCCCACAGGATGTTAACCATGACTTTGACCCTCTACTGTAGTCCAGAGGCCCCTAAAGGAAAATGTATACATTTTAAATTGCATGACTGTAGTGCACTTCGAGAGCAGACTTATAAGTATGAATAACTGTGTACTCTTTTAATCAATTTCTGGTTTGTAATTGTATCTGCTATAAAATATGGAATCATGAACAGGTTGGTTGTATAGATGCATAAATCTCATATACTCTCTTAACTCTGCATGTTCACAGACATTCACCCAATGTCTGCATACACATTTACACACATATCTGTATTATCCTGTACGTTGTATATACAGTACATAGTTATTTATTCTTTAGTATTCATTTCTTTATCATACCACCTTTTCTCATGTTTTCTTGTAGTTTTATTTTTTTTTAATGTAGAGGAACTTGTCTTAACTATGAAAATAAACACTGAGGTTTAATAAATGGTGATTACAATGACCCATTTCACTGAGTGTGTGCTCTTCATACCTTGACACACCTACAGCATTGCTGTTGTTCCAGTTGTTGCATTTCCTTGTACTTATTTCCCTTCGCTCGGCAGCTGTCCTTTACTCCATGAGCCTTGCTTCAGCAGCAGTCACATACTGAACTTCAGGCCACTCTCCGTCTCCATTTGTCTTTTCTTCTTGTTGCATTTTTTTTATTTATCATTAAGCATCTGCTTATGCAGGGAAACTGTTGGCAGTGGCACCAGTTGTAGTTTTAAGCTTGTGAAATAAAATCCAATGCAATGCCTTGATCAGTAGTTTCTCTCTGATTTCTAGAAGAACGCTTTACAAAAACGTTAGCATTATTATATTCTTTCATAAGTCTTCTCAAAACTGTCACTAACGCAATGATCTTTTTCTAACATTTTTCTCACAATTTTTCAAAGCTTCTCTGTCAACACTGACATTTAAAGTCAGAGAAGTAGGGAGATTTAGTGAGCGTAAAGGGGTTACTGCTATGTGACTTTCTTCTGGTTTTAAAATGTGGCCTAGTTGAATTTATGGTTAAAGAATGAAAATAAACATTTCAATCTAAGGACTGCGGTCTGCTTGGAAGCAAAACGCGTGATAAAAACATTGGCTGTAAACATGATAAGTAATACAAATCCATCATTTCTTTCCACAGATTCCTGTACCACCGTCAGTTGATGAACATGAGGCGCTCTACAGACATGTTCAACATATTATAGGAACAAACCAAACCAACAAAGAGACTGCCCAAATAATTTAAAGGACAACGTTTCTCTGGACTGGCAAAATGGCGAGTCTAATTTATTGGCTGTTTTCCGTTGCATTTGTTCTTGGTGCAGTTCAAATGGCCAGTGGTTACAGCTACAGCAACTGCATTGAAGACGCCTACTGGAAAGGAACCTTTAAATGTGTCAATCGGGAGGAGACGAAGATTACAAATATTACAAAAGACCTGCCGTCATATACTATCAATCTCACCATCTCAATTAATCATCTGGGGGTCATTCCCGACAACAGCTTTGGTCATCTCCAAAAACTTGAGCAACTCCGACTAGATCGTAATAACATAACGACCATCGGTCAATTTGCTTTCAAGAACCTGCTTCATCTCACGTCTCTGAACTTGTCCTTTAACCAAATATCAGAGCTTAACCCTGCTGTGTTTAAGGACCTGCACAACCTAACCTTTCTCTCGCTGACAAACAATACATTAAAGCGACTCCCCGGAGGCATTTTCTCCACTCTTCTCAAACTGGAAACTTTAATCATGAGCCAAAACCATCTGAACAACTTTTCAGAGGTCGCTGAGTCTGTGTCACATTTAGTAAATCTGACAAAAATAGATATTTGCTTCAACAATTTGACCTCTCTCAGCCACTCAAATGTGTCACTACCCAAATCCCTCACTACATTATATTTGTCTAGAAATAATCTGTCTACATTAGGATGTAATCAATCCTTTCTCGAGAACATCAAGGTGCTGGATTTGTCTTACAATCAGAGGCTGCCTACGATGGCTTTTGAAGGAGTGGATTTAAGGCGTGTAAGCTATCTGCGTTTGCGTTCCACAAGTGTCAAGGTCATGGAGTTTTTAAACATCAGCAATATCAATGCAGGTCACGTTGATTTCTCTGACATGGGCCTTGAAAATGACACGGAGTTATTATGCATATTGTTAAAGGAAAAAAATGGGGAATCGATAAAAAATGTAAGCCTTGGTAGTAACAAGATTGTGAATCTGACAAATAACATTCTTAACCAATGTCCTAACATCACACAGGCTTTGGATCTTTCCCACAATAAACTGAGAAACATAAGTTGTCTTAACTTTCTCGATAGACAGACAATGCTAAAGAGCGTCAATTTAGAACACAACCATCTCACCTTCCTGAAATCTTGTAAACCACCACAAATGGGTAATTTAACCAATATAACAGATCTGAGCTATCGCTATAACCGCATCCTATCGGTCGGCTCTTATGCTTTCTATCGAACACCAAATATCACGACACTACAGCTTAACATAAACACAATAGCTTATCTCGATCGTAAAGCTCTCATGGGGTTAAACAAGCTGGAGACACTCCGTCTGGATAATAACCTCTTAACTGATTTGTTCAGTGAGACCTTTGAAGATACTTTCAACCTGAAAATCCTCAACCTACGCAACAATCGTATCTCTGTCATTTTTAATAGGACCTTCCACAGTTTAAAGAATCTTAACACACTGGACCTAGGAGGAAATAAGATTAGTCATATCACGCCATCTGGCCTTGATGGACTACAAAGTCTGTCCAAATTCTATCTCGATGGAAACAACTTCCAAACGATTGACACTTCCCTCTATCGTGTATTTCAAGACACGCTAACTGTTCTGGATTTACAGAGTAATCAGTTTCGTTTCCTCAAGGAAACGTACAGTTCACCATTTATGAACCTCAGCAAACTGAAGGATCTGAAACTGGACGGGCAGCGACCACATGGCCTCACAGTTTTACCCAAACATTTTTTCCGTGGCCTCCACTCCCTGAAATCTCTGTATCTAACGAACAATAACATCTTCAATCTTCCTCCCGATGCCTTTGATGATCTGACAGGCTTACATTTCCTCACATTAGATAACTGCTGTGTTGGGGTGACACAACTACAGCCAGGAATCTTTAAAAATCTAAGAAATTTGACCCGATTGACTGTTGAAAATATGGGTATTCCGAACTTCACAAAAGAGGTTTTTGGGAATCTCACAAAGTTGCACATACTGCAGCTCAACCGCAATGTCATGCAGAGTATTCGTTTGGACGCACTAGAAAGTTTACCTAAACTTCACTACCTCGACATACGGAATATTCCTCTAAGCTGCACCTGTGAAAACAGCTTGCTGCAAAACTGGACAGTGCACAACAAAAATACCCAGGTGGTCTATCTCTACAATCTTCCGTGCCCAAACCAAGAAAAAAGCAGATTCCACAACTTTGACACCAAAGTTTGTTACATAGATTTGGAAGAGTACTTCTTCCTTAGCACAGCAGTTGTGATCTTCCTGTTCACAGTAGCTCCTTTACTTTATGTCAAACTGTACTGGAAAATGAAGTATGGCTACTATGTGTTCATTTCTTGGTTTGGTGAGCAGTGGCGCAGACTCAGAGAGAAGGAGGAAAATTGCAAATATGACGCATTTATTTCCTATAACTCCTCTGATGAACAATGGGTCATGGACCAGTTAATTCCGAACCTGGAGGGCAATGGATCGTCTTTTAAACTTTGTCTACATCACAGGGACTTTGAGCTTGGCCGCAATATTGTGGACAACATTGTCTCTGCTGTATATAGCAGCCGCAAAACTATCTGTGTGGTGAGCAGGAATTTCCTCAAGAGTGAGTGGTGTTCTCTGGAAATCCAACTGGCCAGCTACCGCCTCTTCGATGAGCACCGGGACGTCCTCCTGCTTGTGTGTCTGGAGCAAATCTCAGAGAGGCAGGTGTCGTGCTATCACAGCATGAGGAAAGTCATGTTGAAAAAGACTTATCTGCAGTGGCCTAGCTCAGACTGCACTGACCCGACACAGGCCCAAGCGCTGTTTTGGAATCAGCTAAGAAGGGCAATAAGATCCGGGAGCAGACAAGAAGCAGAGGAAATTAACAATGAAGTTCATGAAGAAGAGGAACCTGGAAATGTTGACACTCACACATCAGATGAAAAATATTACTTGCTTACTTGAAAAGACTTGAACATTTTCATTTGTGACTGTTGAGACAAACCTTTCAGTATGTTCAATGAATGATAAAATGTTCTGCTGTTTGGAGAGGAACATGGAAATATGGTGGAAATGTGAAGTATGATCCATTGTACTGTAAACTTTTAATCCATACAAGCATTAATCAGAGGTGTCATTTAATTTATTGTGCTTTAATTAAAATGATTATTTCGTTGTATTACACAATTGTGATAATGTGTTTTATTGCAGCCCACACAAAATATATAAAAAATGTTTTCACAATAGCACATCTGGCAAAGCTTCCCGTTATAACACCAGTGTTAAAGATGATATGTATACAGCTCTGCACATCTGCACTCTGCAAAATGTTCCTAAAATGCAAACAATACATTATTGTGCGTTTGTTTATCTCAGCATAAATAGGACAAAAGAATAGAAGAGATAACTCTTATGATGTTAGCTACTGCTATTACATTTAATACTGTGTCTTTAATTAAAAATAATACATATTTTTCGCTCTCAACAAAAAATCTTGATGGTTTGAATTGAGAGCATTTTAAGTTTGTCAAAGAAATGTTCACAGGCTTGTCTTTATGCAGAGCTTCACTCTATATTAGTACAGTCTCATTGGAGGGAAGGTCCACTGCTCAGGGCTCGGGAAAGAAGAGAGGGGGGCTGCTGGGTCTTTGTCTATCATGTGAGATGGAGGGTAATGTTTCATGTCAGTGTGGTGGTTGGACCTGAGGGGAGGGCCAGTAGAAGGATGACTGAATTGGCTGTAGGGATGGAAACTCTCTTGAGGATGGTGAGTTTGGGTGGGGAAGGAGGGAGCAAATGAATATCTGTCAGATTCAAATGGGTCTGGGAAATGCATTAGCTCAGCAGGACGTCGATCTGGCAGCTGAGTTTGATAAGGGAAGAAAGGCCGGATGGTGCTGCTCCTCTCTGCTCTGGTGTTGTCTTTGAAGGTGTTTTCAAAGGAATGAAAAGTAAAATCTTTATTGCTCCTGTTTCTGTTGAAGCTGTCTTCCCACGGCTCAGACTGTGAGGCCTTTTGTCCCCAGCATGAGGGTGGAGAGAACAAATGACTGCTGGCTGTACCTCCAGAGGGCTCAAAGTCCATGCAGAACTGAGGAGCGCAAAAAAATGCTGACAGAAGTCTCCACAGGGCTTGTCAATCAATCAGCGGTCTTTACATACAAATCAGAAAGCATTTTATTCCAGAGTAATATAAATTAAAATGACAAAATAAGGGATAACAGTTGACCATATGTTAAATGAACTAAATTAAGGAAGTGAAGTTAAGGTCTTACCTGTTCCATGTTTCGGTTTGGTTGTGGCCTGGATTTCCAGCTAAAATGTCTACTTCCAGTCGTTCTGAAAGGTGTGGTTTTCTGGGCGTCAAAACATGTCTGATTAGCAGTTTCGGCCCTGGCGGAAGAGCGCCACCGAGGCCTGTAAGTCGCCTGAGACAGGGGTTTTACGGCCCGGTGCATCCGGCGCAGCCGGCCTTCGCCTCACTTCCGTTGCCAGACATCTGGCAGTGTGTGGAGGCGACATGGCAGCAGCCATTAAGAATGAAGGCCCCAGTAGCCGCCATGGCGGGCATCATCAGGGTGCAGGGCCGCACGGGGTTTGTCAAACAGAGCACATGGTGTAGTCCAAACGATAGCTGGGGATTCTGGGTAGTGTAGTGTCTTCTGCTATCCTTTACTCCGAAAAAAACATTTGTTTCTCCGAATCGAAGGGGAAAAATACAAAAGCATTGCACACAATTTAAACCAATCAATGTTGTGTAATTAACAAGGATAATCTGGTGTTTTTTAGTAGATGAGTAGTGCAGATATCACTGTAAAATCAATCGACAGTAAGGGGAATACTTACTTCCGGGTGTACAATTCTCCGTTATCCAATGAGAATGGACGCTCACATTGCCTTTAAGGGCAGCCGACACAAACGAATGCCGTGCTTCCATGAGCGTCATTACCAGTAGAAATGCATTGCTTTTAAAATCGTGCTGTGCAACACGAAAAAAAGGGGGAAATCGTGTTGGTGAACACGAATCAATAGATTAAAAATCGTGTTGGTGAACATGAAATGCCATGAGACTGGGTTGGATCCTCTCAGTCTGACAGGAGAGGACTCTCCTCCACCTTGGTGTAGAAACAGCTCTTTATATCCGTTAGCATAGCTAGCTAACCAGATGCTAACATCAACATTCCACGTTACCGCTTGCGTACTCACAAAATGCGCTCGTGCCACACACACACAGAGCCGAGCTTCAATGAAACACAGAGACCCAGAAGTAGGCTACTTGTACTGTATATCATATTATTTTCGATGGCTTTACTGTATAATCAGTGAAACAGATGAACAGATCGCCACCGGGCTTTCATCTAAACACACAGCCACCTAATGATAACAAAACAAAGGTCGGGGGTCATTGGTCAAGCAACACACCAATCAGAGAGCAGCAGTGAGCACAGCTCAGGCTGTGTTTTATATTTGTATAATAAGAACTGGATACAGCGTGGGAGGCGGGGCCTCATTCATTCCTATGAGAGTTGCTCATTGGCGCATGATGATAAAATGGTCCAACTTTTGAGAGAGTGAAACGTCACAGATTACCAGGCATGCGTGAGAAGTACCCGTATGTGCACTCATAGAGCATGCGCAACTTTAACCAAAATGCTCGTTCACATCAAGCACGTCAATTTGCGTACACGTAACAGCACCGTGCGTTCATGACAGCATGGTAATGGATTGTTATTATGATGGATTTGATATTAACGAGGCGGCAGTTAGCAGCTAGCGGCTAGCTAGTAATTATGCTAATGTATCATCAATCGTTATGTACTTATATTACGCTGTAACAGGATCTAGTGATATCCAACAGAGCTTCATTTAGCATGAAATAATACAGTGCAATAAGCTTCTTAGTGCAATGATAAGCTACAGGGACGTTAATCTACGTCGGTAATATTAACTTTATTTAATACAACATTTACGGTACAAGATTTAATCATACAGCCCATGTAGTATCATATTTTACAAATGATTAATTACAGCAAACACGTGCAATATATCCATTATTACAGCTCCGTGGGATGGCAGTAAGGCGATATGGTCCGTTGTTATTGTGCATCCATGGGTAAAGATAAACCCATGTAGTGCTGAACATGTAACTTGAACGTGCCGGGCGGCGCGGTCCCGTGGGTTAGATGCGCTTTCATAATGCCGAGGGAAATAACTCTCAGAATAACGTTATTAGCAAATGTTTACAACTTGAGGAACGAATGTTTTTAATAAGGGCTATACAAGTGTTCATACTGGGTTGTTTATTTAGTTTAAAAAAAATTATCCAACGAGTTACAGACCAGTCTTTCCCCATGTAAGTCAATGGGAAAAAGTGTTTCCGGGCCCAGCAACCTAAAGGAAGTGTAGTACCGCCGTTTGGCCACAACGAATATTCTCATCAGACTCCGGCGCACTTCCTGGGGGCTTGCTTCATTTGCGTAATCTTCCCTCAGGGACTTATTCCGGTGTGAACGCGATCTGCTCTTTAGTTCCATGGGGGAACTAAGTCACAAGTCACTATTTTCGGACACTTTTTTAAATTGTTACCTCTTTTTTGAGGGGTCATTTTGATTTTGTTTTTTAACTTTTGATGCGTTCCACCCGGTTCTGACTACCGGGGACCCTGGAGGATAGGACAGAGAGAGGACAGGGGTCTCTGGCGGCCTCACTATTTTCGGTCACTTTTAAAAATGTTGACCCCTTTTTTTTTAGAATATATATTTTTTAATTTTGATGCGTTCCACCCGATTCTGACTACCGGGGACCCTGGAGGATATAGGACCGAGAGATGACATACTTTCCATCAGCACCGGGGAGGCGCTCTCCTTGGTGCTGAACCACAGCCTGTCTCTGTGGGATAAACAAAAACAAAGAGAGACCCCCCACTTAAGAACCACATGGGCACAAGGTTCTGGCGGGTTTAGTAGCCCAGAAAGGCTGGAGGTTGAGGGGCGGACATCAAAGCACCACAAAATCCACCCCCTTTTAGTCTGACCAGGGGCACGAGAACATCCTCCACAGAATGGGTGGTGGTGCCAATAAGAAGGCCGAATCTGGATGCTGAGGGGCGGGCAGCATTAAGGTTACCAGGGGCATAATAAAACCCTCCACTGAAGGGGTGGTGGTGCCAATAAGAAGGCCAAATTTGGATGCTGAGGGGCGGGCATCAAAGCACCACAAAATCCACCCCCTTTCAGTATTACCACGGGCATGATGTTCTGCGGGTGTGGATGGAGGGGTTTAGTCCGAGGGGGTATGCTTATGTGCGGGTCCCCGGACACTCACGGTGTGCGAGGTTATGGATGTGCGGGGAGAGCCTTCCTCACCATTTTCCATGCACACTCTACACGAGGTAAGCGTGTGTGAGTGTGCTCTATACCCAGCCAAGTAAGCTGCGGCCACGACTTCTCCACGGTCTCAACCGGATGAGAGGAAGTTGGGGTGCGGTGGCTGTTAACCAAAGGCCGGTCAGGGGCAGTGTGATGGGTCGATGTTGTTGGACGACAGGGCGTTTATCCATCAGGGCTCCACCCACTGTACCCATAGAGTCCAGTAGAGGGCGGAGCCTGTGTGAGATATAACGGGGAGTTACGTATTGTAACCCTAGTTATATAAGCACAGGCGGAGCCCTCTACCTAGGGGCCCTGTCTTTCCTATGCCGCTCGATGAAGAGGGTGTAGGATGACAGGATCAGGAGGCATGGCCGCCTTATATACTGTGTGCCTGCGCGCGCATTCAGGTAGGCTCACCCTGATTGGCCGGCTACGTTTATACAAACTCAGTGTGTGAATGCTCGCATAGCATGGTTGAGAGTAGTACCCATAGAGTCCAGCGCCTGTGCTTTTATAACTAGGGTTACAATACGTAACCCCCCGTTCTCTCCTCTCCATGCCCCTCAATTTTGGGGTGGGTGGTGATGCAACACAACATGTGCTGTGGAGACTGAGCAACGGCGAGCTGGATAACATCAGCCCAAAGGTCTATATCCCTGCCAAAAATAGAGAACATGATTGTACTTGTTTATTCACACAGTAGACCCATTGTGCTTTATTTTTGTGCTTAAATCTATCTATCTAACTATTAGGGAGGATATGTGCTCATACATACTTTTCTTTATCTTCTGATTTTGTAGGTTGTATGCCCATACCCCTGAACAGATCTGTGGAGGCATCATGGCTATTGTCCAAGTCATCAAGAACAAACTCCCCAATTCCCGCACTGTAGTACTCGTAGTTTTTTATTTTAATGCATTCCTACAGCTACATGTCCGTTAAAAATGACAAATAAGGTTCATGTGACCATTAGACTGCATAGTGATGCCAACACTTTTACTGTAGTTGGATTTAAACTTTGTGTAATTTAGAAACAAAAGACTAATTAACTTTTTGTCTTCGACACAAGAAGCTCTCTGAAGAGGGGAACCAGGACATTTAAACAGGTGAGGCTTTCATGGTCAAACTATTGAAATACTTTTAGTTATTGTTATAGCTATTGTATCTTTAGTAAAGTTTTTTAAAACTCCTGGCAAGTATCTTTCTGATCAGACAACGGTTGGGTAAATACTGGTGATAACAACAGACTTCCCACAGGATGTCTTTATTATATTCTTGGAATGTTTGAATTTCTTTTAGACTAAACATACCTTCTTTAAAGTGTAATGAAGGACACATAATGGGAGGATGTCTAACAAAATAAATGTAACTGGATTACTTGCTATTGCTGACGTTACTCACACAAGGATTGTCATACTGTAAATGTCATTTTAATCGCATTTAGCACATTTCTGTTGCAAAAAGACAAATGATTTCCTGTTTAGCCAACATTTTGCACCATTTGATGGCACGATTGTCATCGTATTAAGAGTGGAATGTAACAAAGACAAAATAAATGCCAGGAGAAAGAGAAGGAGGAACACACGTAGCCTATTGAGCGAAAGGGGATATGAAAACATTAATAAAGAGGAACCAAGTTTTAGTTTTAAAAAGGTGAAACATCCTGGAATATTATAAAACTTCCGATGGGAATTATTGGAGGATGTGAGAAGATAATCTTATGGGAATCTGGTGGAACATACACACAAAATACTGTATTAAAATGCATGTATAAATACACAGTAATGAATAGACTGAAAAACCATCATGAAAATATGGTTGTTTGTATTTTAAGCTCCATGTCAGTTTTATTCTGAAAACATAAACATTTTTTGATATTTAAAATAACTTGTTTAACTGTAATCCTTCATTATTTGCATCATTGTTTCCCTACCAAACTTATATTTATATTGCTATATCTGTAGTATCTTTACTAATTCAAATAAAATAAGAAATTTTAGTGAAGGATACTCAAACATTACTCTTTGCTCTCAAAGTAAATCAATTAAAATCAATAACATACACTCATAATTCATACCAACAATACCAATACACTTACCACAACAATTCATTCATCTAATCTTGTCCAATATATTTACATATAATTTGAATATAATTTCAGTCTATCTAATATATTTTGTATTGTTATTAAATGTTTGCAAAATGTAGCTGTTGTAAAACTGAACATTTCCTGGCAGTGGAACTAATAAAAGAACATCCAACCTTATCTTATCATTACACAACACAGGTTTAATTCCTTCTGTTTTTATTTGTATAAGGGCAGAGTTCAATTGCATCATTTCACTTGTTCTTGTGAGGCTCATTATGCGCAAATGTGTGATCAGAGCTTTCTTCAGTGTGAGCCTTGCATGCTTCTCTTTTGTCAAGAAGGGGAAGTCAGTGCCCTTTAGCTGTGTGTATCTGTGAGCTATGGGCTGGCTGAGTGTTCTTAGGGAGGATCTTGTTTTGATAGACCGTTTTTCTGACGCTGTTATTGGTTGCCTGTCCTGGCATTAGCATCTCTGACGCTCCCACTGTCGGATGGAGCTGCTGGGGGGTGCTGGGAGGGATCAATCAATCAATCAATGTTTATTTATATAGCCCAATATCACAAATGTTACATTTGTCTCAGTGGTCTTCACAGTGTGTACAGAATATCAGTATGACAATACGACACCCTCTGTCCTTAGACCCTCACATCGTACAAGGAAAAACTTCCAGAGAAAACCCACAGTTTTAAAGGGAAAAATGGGAGAAACCTCAGGGAGAGCAACAGAGGAGGGATCCCTCTCCCAGGATGGACAGACGTGCAATAGATGCCGTGTGTAAATTGAAAAGATAATACATTTGCAACATAGGTAGTCCAAATGTTTGGAAATGCATGTGTGTATAATAGGAAGATGAATCCACGAGGATATCCATCCAGGACCTATGATCCAAGACCACAGCCACGACTCAAGATCCAGGGCTCGCGTTCCAGGACACAGGACCGCAGGATCATCCATGACTCCGGATCCCAGCGTATATAGACACCAAAAAGAAAGACATTTGGGGAAGCTGGGTTAATCGGAACATGAGAGTACACAGGTATAGACAGAGAGAAGGAAGAAGTAAGATGTCCCCCGACAAACTAAGCCTATATCAGCAAAACTAGGGGCTGAATCTAATCAGCCCTAACTATAAGCTTTATCAAAAAGGAAGGTCTTAAGCGCACTCTTAAAAACGGAAAGGGTGTCTGCCGCCCGAACACAAACTGGAAGCTGATTCCACAAATGTGGAGCTTGATAAGAAAAGGCTCTGGCTCCCATTGTACTTTTAGAGACTCTAGGAACAACCAACAACCCTGCATTCTTGGAACGCAAGGCCCTAGTAGGACAGTAGGGTATAATGAGTTCTTTAAAGGTCACATGTCATGGCCATTTCCACTGATCATAATTCCATTGTTGAGGTCTACTAGAATAGATTTATACTGTGCAATTTTCCAAACTCACATTGGTTTCGCATACAGCATCTCTGTAAAGTATGTGTATTCAGCAGTATTCACTCTCTCCACTAAACGGCTCGTTGCAGCTCTTGCCCCCCCCCCCTCCCTCTGAGCCCAGTGTGCTCCGATTGGTCGGGACCAGTCGGGACGTTGTGAATCGCGCTAAGCTCCGTGGAGGTGTGATTCCCTTGTTAAGCGATACACAGCCAAACACAGCCAAACTCACCCTGAGCACACACAAAGTCACAGCCGAAGTAAAAACAATAAGTGTGGCTTGATATTGAGTAAGAAAAAGGTTGATAAACGCTGTGAGAATGGGTCTGCAGTAGGGATGTGCATCTCCATCACTGAGGCCGATGCGATGCGCATCTCGATACGTTGCCACGATACGATACATTAACGATACATTTGAAACACCAGGCGATGCGATACGATACACCCCTGTTGCGATACAGTTCGATACGATTTGATTCAACATTATGCGATTCGGTGCGATACGATGCGATTCAACACGATGCAAAAATAATGATACTTCAATTTGGTACGACAGAGGATTTTTGTTTTATTCCTTATATGCAGCAAATCATACATTAACAAAAAAGTGCTTTACATATTTGGTACTGCACATCCCATCATGCCGTTTATTTTTTTACCTTTAAAAGCTCTCCAGAGTACAATTGTATAACACCTCACAGTGTATAATACCTCATACAAAGGTCTACGGATACCAGAGGTGTGGACTCGAGTCACATGACTTGGACTCGAGTCAGACTCGAGTCACACATTTTATGACTTGAGACTCGACTTGACAACATCACAAAAGACTTGCGACTCGACTTGGACTTGAACACCAATGACTCGGGACTTGACTTGGACTTGAGCCTTCTGACTTGAGGTGACTTGCTACTTTAATTCAGAGGTCTCCAACACGCCGATCGCGAGCTACCGCTAGAAGAGCAGACTCCCGTCGGGTAAAGCAGAATCTTCAGCCGCTCCTACTCTTGCTGAGAATCCTTGCAGGCAGGGGCGGGTCTTTATTTAGGGCCACCATGCGGCCAATCATATGCGAGGACACACTAGGATCATACCATTATGTGAAAGAAGGGTGGGGGCACAGCATGTGCAGTGCGACGGGGAGACGGGGAACCGGATTTAAATGCAAGCGCGTCGGAAAAAGTCAAGAAATGAGCGAAAACCGAAAAAAGAAGCAGCATCTGGCTGCTTTTCAATGATATTGGAGAAAGCAAAGCTGAGTGCAGGATTTGTAAAATGAAAATAACCTTCAGAGCAGGGTAAACACTCAGGATTTATTGTCAGAGGTGGGAGAAGTTCAGACAATTAAAAAAAGTTACAATCAGGGTTCCCGCGGGGTCTTAACAAGTCTTAAAAAGTCTTACATTTGATAATCAGAATTTAAGGCCTTAAAAAGGTCTTAAATATGATTCAGAAGATCTTAAAAATTATCGGATTTGAAAGGTACTTCTGTGTTGCGATAGCGTCTAAATGTGTTTTGGGGGAAATGTCCGGGCTGCAAAGTAACCAGTACGGTAATAGCCTTTCAGTTCCCCCCAACAATTTGTATTGAATTAAATCAACATGGAACCCGTAATCACTAACTTTGTTTCCCCCGGCCCCTTATTGGAGAACACCCAGCTAGTAACCTAACAACCAAGCTTCAGCTCATGCAGCCTATCTTCGAATCTATTTACAAATAAATATGGGGAAGTGTAAGTTCAACCGTATTTGGTTGGAAAACATCTAATTTAGTGCTTGGTTGAAACCAGTGGAGGGAACGTGTTTGAAGCCCGCTGCACCTTTTGCAAAATAAATTAGTGTTTGTTTTGCTAATGTAGCGTTAGCTAGTGCAGCGTTAGCTAGTGCGGCATTAGCTAGTGCAGCAGCAGCTAATGTAGCGTTAGCTAGTGCAGCGTTAGCTAGTGCAGTAGCAGCTAGTGCAGCGTTAGCTAGTGGAGTGTTAGCTAGTGCAGCAGCTCCCGCAACAACACCGGAGGACCTCCGGGCGAAGTTTGGGTCTACGTCAACCCTAAAAGCGGAGGTGCTGTAGACGCTAAATACCGTAGCTAAACACCAATCATACAACAGCAACGATGAAATAGTGTAGCCAAGGCAGCAGAGCTCAGTCTGAATATAGCTCTTGTCACTCTCTCTCAGAGACACACACACACACACACACACACACACACACACACACACACACACACACACACACACACACACACACACACACACACACACACACACACACACACACACACACACACACACACACACACACACACACACACACACGGGCTGCTCGATTATGGCAATAATCAAGATTATGTTGGTCAATAATTAATATCATGATTATTAAATATGATTATTCATTGACTTTGAAAACATCCATTTATTGAACTTTAAAACAGATAATAATTTGAACAGTATATTTTTAACTGTTGATTACCCTGAACGTATAATTCAACTGAAAAACCAATACAAAAATTAATTAAATAAATGATACATTACTAAAAAATTAATTAGATCAAATATGTTGTGGTGCACTGTCACAACCTAGCAAAGCAAAATAATCGTTTTTTCCGATTATGTTGTTTTCGTAATTGTGGCAGGCCAAAATCGTAATTGCGATTAAAATATGATTAACTGCACAGCCCTAACTAACACACACACACACACACACACACACACACACACACACACACACACACACACACACACACACACACACACACACACACACACACACACACACACACACACACACACACACACACACACACACACACACACACACACACACACACACACACACACACACACACACTCAAGCGCACACTTTTTGTCTAACACGCTAACACAGTTCTGTACTGTTACGCTGTTGTGTTCAGTCATTGTTCTTATGTTGAACATGAATACATTTACTTTGTAAGTGATTATGGGACGTATTTCTTCTTTATATACATTTTCCTTCATACTTTATTGCCGTGAAATAGGTCTTAAATTCTATTCAAAGTGGTCTTAAAAAGGTGTTAAAAAGTCTTAAATTTGAGTTGGCGAAACCTGCAGGAACCCTGTACAATAAAAAGTCCTGCATTCAAAATGTTACAAGTAAAAGTACAAAAGTATTAGCATCAATATATACTTAAAGTACCACCTGCAGAGGGATCTAGATGCAGGTGTTCTTTTCCCCATAGAGTCCGCCTCGCTGCACATTATCCCTTGCATAAAGATAGATTGTGGGTCCCTTATAACATGTTGTACACAGTGGAAATAAACATTCTGGTCACCTCAACATCAGGGATCTTATACATTAAACTCCTTCTGAATCAAACCGTCACGGTAGCCTTACCTTACTGATCC
Source organism: Gymnodraco acuticeps (assembly GCF_902827175.1). NCBI lineage: Eukaryota > Metazoa > Chordata > Actinopteri > Perciformes > Bathydraconidae > Gymnodraco > Gymnodraco acuticeps. The sequence goes on along the minus strand of NW_022990276.1, from coordinate 1,497,884 downwards.
CTCTTAAATTAGAAAAACACACGTTACTTTACCAGCAGAGAGAAAATGGATTATTAAATTATTAATGTGACTAATAAAGAGCAATTTGATTATTAAGTATTATTCTGTTGATCGATGTCATTACATTTGGTGAAAAACACATAATGACTTGTTTATGACTCGTTTTGTCAAAGTTTAGGACTTGACTTGACTTGAACTTGCCCATCCTGACTTGAGACTTGACTTGGACTTGCAAAACAATGACTTGGTCCCACCTCTGACGGATACCTTATTACTCTCCATGACCTGCGGTCAACTATATAGCCTAGCATAAAGGACTATTACACCGTCTTTCTTGAACAATCCGAAGTGTTGCCAAACGTTTGATTTGTAGGTATTTTTCGATGCGCTGTGTTTCTCTTTCTCCTCGACTTCCGTGTGTGTTGATAACTGAGACTCTCGGCCTCCGTAGTGGCGAAGATATCAAAGATCGTATCTGCTGAGCGTTGACAAGATTAGGGGATTTTATATGAATGAATCGTTTTTTTACCGATGCAAAGACGCTACGCAATCGATGCATCGCGAGTTCAACCCGGTTCAACCCAAACTGTAGCCGATGTGCACTCTTTCAACCGGTGCACTCGCATCTTGAACGTTTATTTTTTTACCTTTAAAAGCTCTCCAGAGTACAATTGTATAACACCTCACAGTTAAACAATGTAAGGATGCATTGCTCATGATTAACAATGTGCAAATAACAGCTACCATAGAGCAATGCCCATACAGCTGCCAGCCTGATGTGCTTAACACTCATTCATAGGCTAACTCACCAGTGAGCAGAAAGCGGTGGGTTCTATATGAACAATAAATAATACAAATAACCTTTCACAAACAGGTATTTCATAACTGCTTACAGTGAGGAATACATTTAAATTATTATTGGCCGTCACAGGCTGCTGTAAACTAAACACCACTCTCTCTGACAGAACACCTCACTGAGTGATTTAACTCATATGTCTAACTTTGAGGTTTCTCTTTTCAGCCGCAGACCCCATGTCGACTCTTTATGTGCGTCGCTAAGTTCCTCATACTACTTGTGTACTTTAAATCGGCTCGGCATCGTTAACAATTTGCGAGCGATTTTTCAAGTTGACCGTCTGTGCCGCGCACATATACCATCAGGACGTTACTGATGGGGTGCGGCTGCGGAGTGATACTGTGTGTATGCAAGCCCGCATCTAGGACGGATCTATGTATCATGGCTGTAGACCTGTTAAGTAATAAAGATACCTCATACAAAGGTCTACGGATACCTTATTACTCTCCATGACCTGCGGTCAACTATATAGCCTAGCATAAAGGACTATTACACCGTCTTTCTTGAACAATCCGAAGTGTTGCCAAACGTTTGATTTGTAGGTATTTTTCGGTGCGCTGTGTTTCTCTTTCTCCTCGACTTCCGTGTGTGTTGATAACTGAGACTCTCGGCCTCCGTAGTGGCGAAGATATCAAAGATCGTATCTGCTGAGCGTTGACAAGATTAGGGGATTTTATATGAATGAATCAGTTTTTTACCGATGCAAAGACGCTACGCAATCGATGCATCGCGAGTTCAACCCGGTTCAACCCAAACTGTAGCCGATGTGCACTCTTTCAACCGGTGCACTCGCATCTTGAACGTTTATGCCGGTGCACCGATGCGAATCGGTGAATCTTAACATCTCTAGTCTGCAGAGAGAATTTCGCTGCGATCCCAACTGTCTGTTATCAGCCTGCCGCCAGAGAGGAGAGATCAGCAGAGCTGCATGCACTGAGTGTGTGAGGAAGTCCGTGGATTGGTCAATTTGGACCAATCAGCGGGGGCTTAACGTAACGGCTCCGCGGACGTAACGTAACGGCTCCACGGATTGGTCCATTTCGTTCCGGGGACGACATGACATCATGATGTCCCCGGAAGAATCAAATGGACAGTGACGTATCTCCAACGAGGCGTTTTGGGGAGGTATTTTCTGTTTTAGAGTTTTACTCGCTACAGGGTGTACTTTGAGGGTTTTGACTCTGCACACCGTTTACATGCATAAAAACCTTCATAACACACAAGGGGACGGGTAATAACCGGAAAAGCATGACATGTCACCTTTAAGGTAAGATGGCGCCTGCCCATTAAGGGCTTTGTAGGCGAGAAGAAGAATTTTACATTCTATCCTGTGTTCTATAGGGAGCCAGTGTAAGGCAGCCAGAACAGGAGTAATGTGGTCCCTTTTCCTAACTCTGGTCCGTACACGAGCTGCAGCATTTTGAATCAGCTGAAGCGACTTGACTGACTTCTTGGTACACCCTGATAATAAAGAGTTACAATAATCCAGCCTTGAAGTAACAAATGCATGGACTAGTTTCTCTGCATCGTTTTGAGGCAAGATATGCCTGATTTTTGCAATGTTACGTAGATGGAAGTAGGCGGTCCTTGAAATTGATTTTATGTGGGCGTTAAAGGATAAATCCTGATCGAGTGTAAGCGATGGCTCTTAAGCATCAGGGGCCTCATTTATAACGCTGTGCATAGGATTCACGTGGGAAGGTTGCTTACGTAGTAGAAATAAAAAAAATAGGTACAGAAATGTTCCGACATTTTCCGATTCACAAAACATTGCGTACCGGTGAGGAAAGTGCTTACGGCACTTCCTACGCCGGTTTCCCTTTATAAATCACAACCGACTCGAAATGCGGTGCAGCTTTTGCAGGCTTCACGTAACGCCCATATTTGCCTATAAATAGCAAAGAAACGCCCATTCATTCATTCATTCTGACTGACTTTATGAAGAAGATCGCAGGAAAAGACGACAGAACAGCTAAAAAATACATCTCACACCGTGTCAGATTTTGGTTATTTTGGGGAGGTCGAGATAAATCATATTGTTTGGTGGATGCAGTTTGAACCAGAGTAGCAGCATGGAGGTCGGATCGTCACCAAAATAAATAAATAAGTGGTCCGAAAAAAAGTGTGTTTGTACCGGGGACAGGAGACCCCCCTTGATGAGAAACTCTGAGAAATGATCGGGGAATCCCCCCGGAGTGGAGTCATGACGACTGGATCTGAAGTATGTGTTTGCATTTGGTGGTTGTGTTCCAGATGTCGTTCAGCAACTATATATCCATAATCCACCAGTTAAAGGAAATACAATGTTGTGTTATATTAGCTGTACAATTTACCACATATGGTGTTCTTAGCTTCCATACCTCCTGTGTTTTACGAGCGACTTATCAAGTCTTAGCAAACGGCATAAAACACGATTAAACATGATAGTATATAAAACCATGCTCGTATCTACAACCTATAGAAATGCAAAACAGCGTCAGTTTAGACGTAATTCTGTCCTCCTGCTTACCGCATCATTTATGAGAACATTTCATAACATTAACACAACATATTCGAGGTGGTTTTAAACAACATATCCGTATTTATTTATTTCTCCAAGTTATGTTTTTGTGTGCACTGAGGAGTCTCAAACAGGCGTTTGTTTAATCATTTTAAGATTGGCTTTAATCAATGTTTGAAAATGAATTCTTCATATATGATAAATGAGAGGTAACGTTTTATTTATGGTATTATTTCCACATATTTCTCTCCATTCTTCCTTCTGCCAACGGTGTCGCAGTTTCTCGTCTCTCCCGTGTTTGTGCTTAGTGCGTACGCATGGGTTAGAGTTTGCGTGGAGGACCGCACATTTTCCCGTCAAGTTAGTTTTTTATAAATCGCAAACATTGCGTAGAAACTGGTGTATGCCATTTTTGAGCGTATATCCCTTTATAAATGAGGCCCCAGTGCCGGTGATCTACAGCTGTCAAATAGTGAAACGATACTTAAAAAACTCAAGATAGGGATCTCTCTTATCAACTTTCACCTTTTACCGTAACCAATTTCACAATCACCGCAGATTTCTCAGCAAGACCATTGCTTTGGGGAAAGTGCCGACTATGGGGATGTGGGTAAACTCCCATGTGACAGGGAATATTATAAACCCTGTACAATTATCAGAATCACAATAGCCTTTGGTATGTGGTCTGGCCGAGGCTGCTTTCAGTGAGTGTGGCTGTGTAGCTTGAAAAACTTGCTTCTAAAAATATTGCAATGTGACAAGACAGTTTCATTGTTACATCTGAACAGAAGATCAGTGACAACGGTTTGCCGTTGCCTGTTCTCGACCTTGTGGCTGATTTGCATGAGGAGAGAGGCGCAGAGAAAGGGCCAAAAACTCTGAAGAGGCAGGGGCTCTTTAGTATTGGGAGGCCTGTGAACGAGAAAGGTGAGGCACTTTTAAAACATATACTCAATATGCTTGTTTATCCAAGGCATAAATAGGATGCTACAGGCTCTCCGTTTCTATGCTTTTGTTTTTGGTATACATCTCTGCACGCTACGAGGTAGGAGTTATGATTTTCTCACGCTTCAATATGGTGTCATTCATTTCCAAAAGCTTATCTTGATTGTTCCAGTATTGCTGCTATGTTGTCCTCTCTTCAGGCCGGCGTTTTAGATTGTTCTTCTCAGTTTACTGAACCATTCACTGAACACCAATTATTCTTAAAAGCGATTTCACTGTCGCACACATTTTTTTGTTGTGGTGATGGTTGGGTTTAAGGTGATCATAAGCTGCTACATACTGTATGGTAGCTGCGTTTCCATGATGTCTCGTGATGCAACGTGATGTGGCTTGTCAGACAGTGACTTTCTGGAGGGGATCTCAGTGTTTCCCACAGGATGTTAACCATGACTTTGACCCTCTACTGTAGTCCAGAGGCCCCTAAAGGAAAATGTATACATTTTAAATTGCATGACTGTAGTGCACTTTGAGAGCAGACTTATAAGTATGAATAACTGTGTACTCTTTTAATCAATTTCTGGTTAGTAATTTTATCTGCTATAAAATATGTAATCATGAACAGGTTGGTTGTATAGATGCATAAATCTCATATACTCTCTTAACTCTGCATGTTCACAGACATTTCCACACATATCTCTATTATCCTGTGCGTTGTATATACAGTAGGCCTACATAGTTCTTTATTCTTTAGTAATAATTTCGTTATCATACCTCCTTTTCTCATGTTTTCTTGTACATTTTTTTTTTTTAATGTACAGAAGAACTTGTTTTAACTATGATAATAAACACTGAGGTTTAATAAATGGTGATTACAATGACCCATTTCACTGAGTGTGTGCTCTTCATACCTTGACACACCTACAGCGTTGCTGTTGTTCCAGTTGTTGCATTTCCTTGCACTTATTTCCCTTCGCTCGGTAGCTGTCCTTTACTCCATGAGCCTTGCTTCAGCACCAGTCACATACTGAACTTCAGGCCACTCTCCGTCTCCATTTGTCTTGTCTTCTTTGTGAATTTCTTTTTTTCTCTGACGGATAGCCTTTATCATTAAAGCCCCTGTCACACTGTCCCGAAATTGACACCCGATGGACACACGATAAAGGAAATGTTCAAATTCGGCTGTGATCGTAGCAACATCGGGCCATTCGTGAGGGCATCTAAGCCATCGTATGACCGCCGGTGGAGTTTCTCAGGCTCCGGCAGCAACTTCGTAAGGCACGCGTGAGGGCATCTTGTCAAATCGTGTCATCTTCGTGTTATCATCGGTGCATTCACCCTCACTCTGATCGGGGCGAATGCCCGATGGCACCGATGATAACAAGATGCCCTCACGATGGCCTTACGAAGGGCAAAATTGACACACGAATTCAACACGAAAATGAACCTTCACAAGGTCCTTCGGCAATTTTTTGGCATGCCAAAGATTTTGCCACCGCTCACGAAGTTGCTGCCGGAGCCTGAGAAACTCCACCGGCGGTCATACGATGGCTTAAGATGCCCTCACGAATGGCCCGATGTTGCTACGATCACAGCCGAATTTGAACATTTCCTTTATCGTGTGTCCATCGGGTTGTTTTATTGCACAACAAAATCATGTAAATATATTATGTAAATAACCCAATTTGTGTTCTGTGAAACTAAAAAGGATATAATATATTATTTTGAAGGACAGTTGACAGGAAGTTGTTGTTGTTATGGAAACAACATTACGGAGAAAACGTAATATTTTCTACATATAACGACGGATAAAGTAAAGAACAAAGTCTGAAGATATCAGTACAGTATCATAGTACTGTAACATAATTGTTTTTGGTACTTTCATTGCAGTTGTATGTCTTAAATGTAATGTAAATGTTGCCTTCGTGTGTGGTTTGGGGCCATCTTCGTGCGAAATTCACAATTCCATATTTGTGTGTCCATCGGGTGTCAATTTCGGGACAGTGTGACAGGGGCTTAACCGTCTGCTTATGCAGGGAAACTGTTGGCAGTGGCACCAGTTGTAGTTTTAAGCTTGTGAAATAAAATCCAATGCAATGCCTTGATCAGTAGTTTCTCTCTGATTTCTAGAAGAACGCTTTACAAAAACATTAGCATTATTATATTCTTTCATAAGTCTTCTCAAAACTGTCACTAACGCAATGATCTTTTTCTAACATTTTTCTCACAATTTTTCAAAGCTTCTCTGTCAACACTGACATTTAAAGTCAGAGAAGTAGGGAGATTTAGTGAGCGTAAGGGGGTTACTGCTAGTGTCACTTTAAAATGTGGCCTATTTAAATCTAAGGACTGCGGTCTGCTTGGAAGCAAAACGCGTGATAAAAACATTGGCTGTAAACATGACAAGTAATACAAATCCATCATTTCTTTCCTCAGATTCCTGTACCACCGTCAGTTGATGAACATGAGGCCCTCTACAGACATGTTCAACATATTATAGGAACAAACCAAACCAACAAAGAGACTGCCCAAATAATTTAAAGGACAACGTTTCTCTGGACTGGCAAAATGGCGAGTCTAATTTATTGGCTGTTTTCCGTTGCATTTGTTCTTGGTGCAGTTCAAATGGCCAGTGGTTACAGCTACAGCAACTGCATTGAAAAACCCTACTGGAAAGTAACCTTTCAATGTGTCAATCGGAAGGAGACGAATATTACAAATATTACAAAAGACCTGCCGTCATCTACTATCAATCTCACCATCTCAATTAATCATCTGGGGGTCATTCCCAACAACAGCTTTGGTCATCTCCAAAAACTTGAGCAACTCCGACTAGATCATAATAACATAACGACCATCGGTCAATCTGCTTTCGAGAACCTGCTTCATCTCACGTCTCTGAACTTGTCCTTTAACCAAATATCAGAGCTTAACCCTGCTGTGTTTAAGGACCTGCACAACCTCACCTTTCTCTCGCTGACAAACAATACATTAAAGCGACTCCCCGGAGGCATTTTCTCCACTCTTCTCAAACTGGAAACTTTAATCATGAGCCAAAACCATCTGAAAAACTTTTCAGAGGTCGCTGAGTCTGTGTCACATTTAGTAAATCTGACAAAAATAGATATTTGCTTCAACAATTTGACCTCTCTCAGCCACTCAAATGTGTCACTACCCAAATCCCTCACTACATTATATTTGTCTAGAAATAATCTGTCTACATTAGGATGCAGAGATGTTCACAAGTCTTTTTTTGCAAGTCCAAGTCAAGTCTCAAGTCTTTGGTCACGAGTCCAAGTCAAGTCTCAAGTCTTTGTGGGGTGAGACTTGATCAAGTCTCAAGTCTTTGGTCACGAGTCCAAGTCAAGTCTCAAGTCTTTGTGGGGTGAGACTTGATCAAGTCTCAAGTCTTTGGTCACGAGTCCAAGTCAAGTCTCAAGTCTCTAAAAAATAAAAGTCTCATGTCTCTTCTGGTTGTAATAAGCCTTCTATTGTCTGCTGCTATCCAGTCTGTTAAGAACACTGCACAGCTATATCTAAGAAATTCAAAGCATTTACTGTATTATTATCACTCCTATATCTATTAGCATACAGTATCAGTACTGATTAGTTGTTTGTTATATGATCACTTTAAACAGGCTATTGCAATGCAATATGAGGAAAAACATCACACTTTAGCTAAATGCAAACAACTTGTAAGCAAAACACTTCAGAATCAGAAATCAGTATCACAAATACTTTATTAATCCCCCGCAGGGAAACTGTGTTAAAAGTACTTAAAAGTAAACATTTGTTCTGTGCCATTTGCAACTAAAAAACTATTGCTGCAATATTATCTGAAATATACTGAACTGGTGATATTAAAACATGACCTGTTCCAAAAGAGATATCTACCATTAACACCATTTACCAGCCAAATGCTGGTAAATCATGCAAGTGGCTGGTACTGTATGTTGCATGCACCAGCCAAAAATAACAATGGCAATCTATTGAGTGGCTAGTAACATTTCAACATTCACTAGGTTAGCCATTTGGCCAGTTGACAAAAATGTTAAAATTTGACCTCTGCAACCGTATTGTTTAATTACACTGGGTCTCTAATTACATCTTTTAAGTCTACTATAAATAAACATATTCCTCTATCCTCTCACTCAAACCCAGTGTAATGGTAACCTGATAAACCTGTAACATTAACGTTACGTGGTCAACAATAAACCTGTAACCTGCCTATAAACCGACAGATGTATTTATGTATGTAACTATGTATTTTTCTACGTTTAACGTTAGCCAGTAGATGGTGGCAGCGGAACGTAATGATTAACGTTACCGACCTTTTTTATGTCATGTCAAGAGTTGGATGTCAACGCCACTCAACGCAAACAAGTGTGACAAGCAAACATTCACTCATCTTTTCAAATATTCAGTTACAAAGCTAGTAGCAAGCTAAGTTAACATTACATAGCTGATGCTGAGCTAAACATGTTTGCTAACCGTCCAGATGCGTTAATGTGACTGACCTCTCCGGGTGAGTTTTCAAGTGCCTGATGACATTTGACGTTGTTGCACCAGCATCGTTGATTTTAATATTGCAGACTTTGCAGTGTGCGCTCCTTTTGTTGGTGCCGCCGGCGTTTTGTTCGAAGTTTTTATAGTTGAACCTAATTACAAGCGGTACAGCTGCAGGTGTGCCGCCAGTCGCCATGGTGTTACCATGATGTTAATGTTAAAGTTAAAGGTGGGGTAGGTAAGTTTGAGAAACCGGCTCGAGATACACTTTTTGTTATATTCCATGGAATGCTCTTAACATCCCGATAGCCGGCCCGGCTAAAGTAACTGGATGGCCTAACTGCCTGTCAGCCTGCCATCGGGGCACAAACTTATCTCGTGCCCTCATTGGTCATGTGTGCGTTCGTGTGTGTTGGAGGAGGGGCTCTGTGAGGAAGTGGCAGATTTTCTCCGGTTGTGTATTTTCAAATTCTAGCGATCTCGAGCCGGTTTCTCAAACTTACCTACCCCACCTTTAATACGCCAAAAATAGAAAACACAATGATTGTTCACGAGTCCCAAAACACGAGTCCAAGTCGAGTCCGAAGTCTTTTGAGCAGGAGTCCAAGTCAAGTCTGAAGTCTCTGTGTGTGCGACTTAAGTGCGACTCGAGTCCGAGTCACAGACTCGAGTCCCCATCTATGTTAGGATGTAATCAATCGTTTCTCGAGAACATCAAGGTGCTGGATTTGTCTTACAATCAGAGGCTGCCTACGATGGCTTTTGAAGGAGTGGATTTAAGGCGTGTAAGCTATCTGCGTTTGCGTTCAACAAGTGTCAAGGTCATGGAGTTTTTAAACATCAGCAATATCAATGCAGGTCACGTTGATTTCTCTGACATGGGCCTTGAAAATGACAGAGTTATTATGCATATTGTTAAAGGAAAAAAATGGGGAATCGATACAAAATGTAAGCCTGGGTAGTAACAAGATTGTGAATCTGACAAACAACATTCTTAACCAATGTCCTAACATCACACAGGCTTTGGATCTTTCCCACAATAAACTGAGAAACATAAGTTGTCTTAACTTTCTCGATAGACAGACAATGCTAAAGAGCGTCAATTTAGAACACAACCATCTCACCTTCCTGAAATCTTGTAAACCACCACAAATGGGTAATTTAACCAATATAACAGATCTGAGCTATCGCTACAACCGCATCCGATCGGTCGGCTCTTATGCTTTCTATCGAACACCAAATATCACGACACTACAGCTTAACATAAACACAATAGCTTATCTCGATCGTAAAGCTCTCATGGGGTTAAACAAGCTGGAGATACTCCGTCTGGATAATAACCTCTTAACTGATTTGTTCAGTGAGACCTTTGAAAATACTTTCAACCTGAAAATCCTCAACCTACGCAACAATCGTATCTCTGTAATTTTTAATAGGACCTTCCACAGTTTAAAGAATCTTAACACACTGGACCTAGGAGGAAATAAGATCACTCATATCAAGCCATCTGGCCTTGATGAACTACAAAGTCTGTCCAAATTCTATCTCGATGGAAACAACCTCCAAACGATTGAAAATTCCCTCCATCGTGTATTTCAAGACACGCTAACTGTTCTGGATTTACAGAGTAATACGTTTTGCTTCCTCGAGGACAACGACAGTTCACCATTTATGAACCTCAGCAAACTGAAGGATCTGAAACTGGACGGGCAGCGACCACATGGCCTCACAGTTTTACCCCCACATTTTTTCGATGGCCTCCACTCCCTGAAATCTCTGTATCTAACGAACAATAACATCTTCAATCTTCCTCCCGATGCCTTTGATAATCTGACAGGCTTAAGTTTCCTCACGTTAGATAACTGCTGTGTTGGGGTGACACAACTACAGCCAGGAATCTTTAAAAATCTAAGAAATTTGACCCGATTGACTGTTGAAAATATAGGTATTCAGAACTTTACAAAAGTTGCACATACTGCAACTCAACCGCAATGTAATGCAGAGTATTCGTTTGGACGCACTAGAAAGTTTACCTAAACTTCACTACCTCGACATACAGAATATTCCTCTATCTGCACCTGTGAAAACAGCTTGCTGCAAAACTGGACAGTGCACAACCAAAATACCCAGGTGGTCTATCTCTACAATCTTCCGTGCCCAAACCAAGCAAAAAGCAGATTCCACAACTTTGACACCAAAGTTTGTTACATAGATTTGGAAGAGTACTTCTTCCTTAGCACAGCAGTTGTGATCTTCCTGTTCACAGTAGCTCCTTTACTTTATGTCAAACTGTACTGGAAAATGAAGTATGGCTACTATGTGTTCATTTCTTGGTTTGGTGAGCAGTGGCGCAGACTCAGAGAGAAGGAGGAAAATTGCAAATATGACGCATTTATTTCCTATAACTCCTCTTATGAACAATGGGTCATGGACCAGTTAATTCTGAACCTGGAGGGCAATGGATCGTCTTTTAAACTTTGTCTACATCACAGGGACTTTGAGCTTGGCCGCAATATTGTGGACAACATTTTCTCTGCTGTATATAGCCGCCGCAAAACTATCTGTGTGGTGAGCAGGAATTTCCTCAAGAGTGAGTGGTGTTCTCTGGAAATCCAACTGGCCAGCTACCGCCTCTTCGATGAGCACCGGGACGTCCTCCTGCTTGTGTGTCTGGAGCAAATCTCAGAGAGGCAGGTGTCGTGCTATCACAGCATGAGGAAAGTCATGTTGAAAAAGACTTATCTGCAGTGGCCTAGCTCAGACTGCACTGACCCGACGCAGGCCCAAGCGCTGTTTTGGAATCAGCTAAGAAGGGCAATAAGATCCGGGAGCAGACAAGAAGCAGAGGAAATTAACAATGAAGTTCATGAAGAAGAGGAACCTGGAAATGTTGACACTCACACATCAGATGAAAAATATTACTTGCTTACTTGAAAATGTTCATGTGTGACTGTTGAGACAAACCTTTCATTAAAGAGCCTGTGACAGCCTCCCAACAGCTGTTGTGCAATGAAATATTGGGCTACTAGTAATCCCAAACCGTCAGTTTAAAAAAGAAGGTGCGATACCGTTCCGATAAATATAAATAATTTCGAACATCGCGGGGAAATTCCTTCGACTCATTTTGAAGTTTTGGGGGAAGCCGGAAGTGACGTCAATGCGGGAACGCTTCACTGTGTGGCGAGAGAGCCAAACACGGACAAAGTGTGTTGTCATGCGTAGAAATGGTGAATTACTGAGTTTAGGCACGTTAATACCGTTTTAATGAAGTTGACTACAGTATATTCATATTTGTCAGTGCTTTCATGTCAATTCGGCGAACATAAACATAAATGATCGTGGTGAAGATGATTAAATTAGGATTACAAATCGGTAGTGAGAGCTGCTGAATTTCCTCCCGTACTGATATAAAAACAAATCGATTATTTTTGTAGTTGTAAACTCAAGTGGATTAAACTACATTTATTAGTGCTTTCATGTCAATACGGCGAACATATGATACATTAAATGATCGTGAGGATGATGATTAAAAATAGTTTGTTTGAGTCGGTCTGCATTTCCTGATGAGAAAACAAACCGATGCTTTTTGTAGTTGTAGTACACCAACGTGGATTAAACGTGTGTTTTTTTTTACCACAATGTTGGGGAAATTAATGGATAAAATGCACGGATTATGATTATTATTATTCCTACTCCGATCGGGACACTAGGTCCACCGTTTCCCCGCAGCGAGGCTCCCCCCGTTGACAGTTTACGTTGGCTGGGCTGGGTGGAGTGGCGGACTGGCCATCGGGACGATTCCCGATGGGCCGGTACCGAAGTGGGCCGGTCGAGAGTCCCGGGCTGATTTTTAGTCCCAGTCCACCACTGGCTACATGACCGTATTATCGCCCATATTGACGCACCTAATTCCTAAACTTCTAACAGATACAACATAAACCGATCCTTCAGCCTCATATGAGCTCTCAGACACGTTCAAAATTAAACTGTCATCGCTGTCTGAGCTTGCTGCTGTGTGCGCCATCGTGCGTTTGCATGCAGATGTTGGGATCCGGAACGGTGCAGCTGGAGCTCTTGGCCCGCAATTACGTCACACATAATTTGGCGGGATTTGAAGAATCCCCGAGAAGATCCAGAATATGGTCAACATTGAAGGGCAGATTAATGGTTATCAAAGTACAAATATCCAAAATCAGTTCAGTAACGGTTTCAAGGGGACAATATTTACTCAAATTGATGGGTTTGGATGATGGGGGAAACTCGTGTCACAGGCTCTTTAAGTTCAATGCATAATAAAATGTTCTGCTGTTTGGAGAGGAACATGAAAATATGGTGGAAATGTGAAGTATGATCCATTGTACTGTGAACTTTTAATCCATACAAGCATTAATCAGAGGTGTCATTTAATTGATGTGCTCAATTCGTTGCATTACACAATTGTGATAATGTGTTTTATTGCATTTAAATGTAGCCCACACACAATATATGAAAATGCTTTCACAATAGCACATCTGGCAAAGCTTCTTCTATAAGAATTTCCCGTTATAACACCAGTGTTAAAGATGATATGTACACAGCTCTGCACATTAAAAAATGTTCCTAAAATGCAAACAATACATTATTGTGCGTTTGTTTATCTCAGCATAAATGGGTCAAAAGAATAGAAGAGATAACTCTTGTGATGTCAGCTACTGCTATTACATTTAATACTGTGTCTTTAATTAAAAATAATACGAGCACACGCAACATATTTTTCGCTCTCAACAAAAAATCTTGATGGTTTGAATTGAGAGCATTTTAAGTTTGTCAAAGAAATGTTCACAGGCTTGTCTTTATGCAGAGCTTCACTCTATATTAGTACAGTCTCATTGGAGGGAAGGTCCACTGCTCAGGGCTCGGGAAAGAAGAGAGGGGGGCTGCTGGGTCTTTGTCTATCATGTGAGATGGAGGGTAATGTTTCATGTCAGTGTGGTGGTAGGACCTGAGGGGAGGGCCAGTAGAAGGATGACTGAATTGGCTGTAGGGATGGAAACTCTCTTGAGGATGGTGAGTTTGGGTGGGGAAGGAGGGAGCAAATGAATATCTGTCAGATTCAAATGGGTCTGGGAAATGCATTAGCTCAGCAGGACGTCGATCTGGCAGCTGAGTTTGATAAGGGAAGAAAGGCTGGATGGTGCTGCTCCTCTCTGCTCTGGTGTTGTCTTTGGAGGTGTTTTCAAAGGAATCAAAAGTAAAATCTTTATTGCTCCTGTTTCTGTTGAAGCTGTCTTCCCACGGCTCAGACTGTGAGGCCTTTTGTCCCCAGCATGAGGGTGGAGAGAACAAATGACTGCTGGCTGTACCTCCAGAGGGCTCAAAGTCCATGCAGAACTGAGGAGCGCAAGAAGGTCTGGTGATGTCATCAAAAATGCTGACAGAAGTCTCCACAGGGCTTGTCAACCAATCAGCGGTCTTTACATACAAATCAGAAAGCATTTTATTCCAGAGTAATACAAATTAAAATGACAAAATAAGGGATAACAGTTGACCATATGTTAAATGAACTAAATTAAGGAAGTGAAGTTAAGGTCTTACCTGTTCCATGTTTCGGTTTGGTTGTGGCCTGGATTTCCAGCTAAAATGTCTACTTCCAGTCGTTCTGAAAGGTGTGGTTTTCTGGGCGTCAAAACATGTCTGATTAGCAGTTTCGGCTTGAAACGCTGCTTTGAACACATCTAAAAAGGAAGAGACCAAACTGAAAACCTGCCCACAAATTATAATGCGAACAGTGCTTACCACTGCTTTTATAATACAATAAATGTGCTAATGTTTATCGTGAATACATTCAGTTCTCATTCTCATTCAGTTCAAGAAGAATACCTTTTACATCTTATAATAATAAACCGTCATAAAAACAATATGAACATTCAACGATGTTTTCACTGCTGTATTCATACTGTGTTCATACTGTGTTCATACTGGCCATTAAGAAATCCCACCAACCTAAATGTGCTTTTAATGTAATTAAGGGGTGAAAAATCCATAGTCTCATTCTGTGCATTAATGTTAGTTAATGTCAAGGTAATATAAAGCTTCTTCTATTCTTTGTACAAAATGCACTCTTTTTGTAACTTTTCGTCCTCTAAATCTGAGCAAGGAAACACTATGCATAAAGGTAAGACAGTAACTGTTAAAAGATGCAGAGCATGCAGGACAACACAATGACATTCCTGTTCTGAATGATTAACAGTAGGCGGTGATAATATCTGTGGCCTGTGATGTTGCAACAAAGTCAATAAAAAAATATACTGTAGATTTAAACAATTCATGTTTTTAGTTAGCTTTGCAACAGTTTCATAATGAAATCAATGTATTTAATGCATTTTGAAGGCATAAAGAATGCAGTGTTATTTAAACTCATTTGATAAAGTGAACATTTAATAAAAACATAGATTTTTGTTTTAAAGATGGTTAATATGCACAGTACAATCAATATTGAGAATACAGAAGTTATTGATACCTATACTAAAATAAGTCAAAATCACATGATACCATGTGAACATGAATAAATGCCTAAAATGTACTTGTTGCTCATTTTTGTAGATTAGATTGTGAACCACCATATCTGAATATAACAGTGGCGTAATGATACAGAAAGATGATGAGACATATAGTCAGAATGACGTATCACTTCAAATCAACCATAACGTTTAAAAAACCATCACATTTCATTTGGTCAGAAGCGTCTAGAATTTGAGAGCCTACCTGGAGGTAGAAGCTCTTCCATCATGGTCGACTCCTGAGGTTGGACTTTCTTTGAGGGATCAGCACCAAAGCTGAGGCATCGCTGCACCTCATGGAGGTTTCCCTGAAGCTGCGATCCGTGGTTGTCCCGTAGAGCTCTCAGCAGGACCTCTCTGCTCTCTGCCACCAGGTTTCTCCTCCTCAGCAGTGGGAACCGCAGAGAGTCAGTCAAACGTGCTGCCACGGCACCGACAGACTGAGACACACAGTCAGGATCTGGTCTTCTGGGCTGTATGTCAGAGATGTCAGCAATGGGGGAGCTGGACAGCTGAAGGGGGCTCGGGCTGACACCATGAGCCTGTGTGTGATGGACAGGAGAGTCCCTGTTCATTGGGGTGTGGTCCAGAGCAGAAATCATGTGTCCTTTTACCTTCCTGTTTAATGTGTTCATAACAGTGAGAGTCAGCTGAGACTCTTTGCCCTCAGCAGACACGTCAGGGTTCATCTTATTGCTCTTGACTATCACAACATCGCTGGAGCTGTTTTTCAATGAGATGCTTTGAACACTTTCCAAAGAAAGCTCAAGTTGTGGCTGCGCTCTCTGCCCGGCTGTTATTTCTGATCCCTGACTGATTTGATTATCTTTCTTCTCGCAATCATCATGGCCTGTTTGTTTTTCCAATGGCAGACTTTCATCATTATCAGCAACCAATAAATCATTAATGGAGGATGGAGAAGGGATTTGGGATGTTGAAAAGGTATGTGAAGTAGCATTTTTGTTTTCATGTACTTGCTGTCCACTTTTCAGTTTCAGTTTCCTCTGCTCACTTAACAAGCGTTCAATGTCGATAGACTTCACCTCATGGTTGAACAGGCCTTGGTGTCCTATCAGGCGACTGTCCGTTATTATGCTGGGCTCCTGTGCAGCAGGAGTGGTGGTTGGAAAAGATGCCGCTCTCCTTGAAGGACAGTGACAGCTACTATGACAGCCGTTCTCGAAATGTGCCGCCATGTCGCTACTGATTTGGCGGCGGCATTGATGATGATGTGATTTGTACGCTAGGACTTCTTTCCCACCACCTCTCATCTGACTCCTGTCCTTGCGGCTCCTACGTCTTTTCATTTTGTTCTGCTCATCTGTTTTACTATGATTTGAACAGTTGCAGTCTGCAGTGAATCTGTTCACTGAGCGAGGGTTTTTATCTGCTGATTTCAGTTGATTGTTGAAAACATTTAAAATCTTTTCTTTGTCCGATGAAGACATGCCGCACAGGTGGCTCATGCTGCACCAGTTTCTGCAGAAAGATAAGCACGAGTCATTTGTAAGACTGTAAAAACCGAGATAAGAGAGCCAGGTCACCTCTGCAGGATGTTGTTGCACCTCAGTGATGCCAACTCTTATAAAGCAAATTACTTGTGTTTTAATGACAGTTGCCGGCTAAATCAAAATGTTGACCCTCTGGACTGTGGCCTGCACATTATCCATACTGAAAAAGCATATCAAATGTATTTTCTTAACACTTTACTGTATGACATGTCTGCAAGATATGAGTCTCCGCTGTGGATAGTTTAACAGAGACAGACACTAGTTCACATGTACAGTGAAACACTCTTTACATGATCATTATATCTAAATATTCACATAAAACCTTCGAATGAGGATCCTAATATTGAAGGCGGCCTTTTCCCCCCCTATTTGACTCAAACTGTACTGTAAATGATGTAATTTTTAAGCCAATTACAAATAAAATATCACTAAATTAAACAATATTGAGCCAAGGCAAAAGTATGGTATGCTAAAATGCTCCATTCACAGTATTTTCTTAGCAAAGAAGTTCAATATGTCCCAAATTCACCTGCAACTAAAACAAAATTAGCCATTAAAAATTAGCAAGGTAACAAAAGCACCATGGCAACAGCATAATGGCAAATGCTACACTTAGTTGATGTCTACTACAGGCAGTTTGTGCTCTCTGATAATATCCATATAGCAAAATAGAGTATTTGTAGTTCAAACCAAGTCTGCCGTACTTTGCAAACATTAACACATTATCATGTCGTAGTTTTCCAGTTGAAGAGTACAGGGGGTGGCAACGGTGCACATGTAGCGTTTAGCTGGTATTTAGATCAACTTTTAATTGATAAAACTGGGAAAGCTGTCCTGACCAAAGTCACGGGGGATTGAGTATGACTGTAAATATATGTATATGAACAAGCCAATGCCATACTATACTCTTACATGTATGTTGCAAATAACCTCGAAGCAACTACTTCCAACTGCTTCGTGCGCACTTTTTTTTTTTTTGTTGTCAAAAGGGTCTTAACGTTGAAGACGTTCCAAAAAGAATCCAACATGATATGCATTTGCGCTATAACATTGCTTGTTAAATGAATAAACAATTACATTAATTACACGTTTCAATATGCAACTGCGCCCCCTGTGGTTCCAAATCCCAAACACCTGTTATTTGGATTTAGCCTGATAGCTATGCTAGTAAGCTAGGTGGTTAGCAATCAGGTGAGAGTAACATCAACCACCAGCTGCACTCTAACTATAGTCACATGTGTATGGATTTTAAGTATTTGGCTTTATCTGCTGAAAAACACAATAACTAACCTTAACACTGAGCCCATTCAATCTTATACAAACTAAAAATCCTCCTAGAAACATTTGTATACAAACTTTAAATCTATAATGTAAAGCGCAACTTACTGTTAGTCTTTTTCTTCCTTTTGTACATTTGTCGTTGCTCAGCAACATGTCGTAGCTGTTTCTCTGCGCAGCAGCAACTCTCACGAGCACCATCGAGCAGGGTGAGTTCATTTTCCAAGACGAGGGGTGAACCCGTATTATCTTTTATATTCCTACTAACGTTTACTCTTTAGAATTTTCCATTTCTTCATAAAGTATGATCTTAAATTGAACGCAAAACATATAGTATTAAAAAGGGGTCAAACAATTATCAAAAAACATAAAAATACACATGTTGTTGCCCATGGACAACAATGGTACTGGCGACTATAGTGAACATTTACTTCCTGAATCTGAATTGGGAGATGACGGTTTTTTGATTTCATGGTAGCCTATGTTCAGTAATTTCTTTAAATGTAGCCTTAATATAAAGCTCTGCCTTTTCCCTTTCGCACCGTATAGGTTTGCATAAGGTTGACAACAATCTCTGTGTTGCTGTGACCAGTATCTCTCTGTTAAACCACATCTATCTTTCAGCAAGTAGGCTAGCTACTGTTGCTAATTCTTCAAACCTCCTTAGATTTAGCAATTATAGCTGCAGACGTTCAATTAATCGATTCGTTTTCCGTACCAAAAACACTACGTGACTGCTAGCGAACACAGATAGAGTCATGAGTGCAGAAGACTCAAACCCAGCCGCCACACCCACTCTCCGTGAGGACATCGAGGGAGATGCACGATGGATGTCTTTGGTGTGTGAAATTATGTGATTATTATCACTTTTTTGTTACTTATTCCATGTATTTAACATAGCTAAAGCATTAATACAACCATGAACTGCCTGGTTTCCCCAGTCTTGTATTGTTGCTAATGTTTACTCTTTGGGAATTACTGTAAAGTACTTATAGTCATTGTTGTGTAGGTCATTTAACACAAGAACAACAATGTTGATATATGCTTCTGTAATTAAGCAGTTTTCTCCTTAGATTGTCATAGAAATATGCACTAGTATTATTCTGTTTGTATTATATATCACGATTGAGCAAGGACCATCTCTAAAAGAGAAGAGATGCTATGTATGAGATTATAGGCAAAAGCCAGTTTCCATCTGCAGTCCATGCTAATTCGAGCTAATGTCTTCCAATTTATAAATAACAAAATATATTTAGAAATGTTTTAACCATTTGTGTGCATTTACTATACATCAAAACACAAATAATAATTTCATAGTTTGTATATGTTTACTTTCTCTTTGTAGCACAACCGCTTTGTTTCTGACAGCAAAGACAAAGAGCCTGATGTCTTGTTTGTTGGAGACTCTCTAATTCAGCACCTGCACCAGTTTGGGGTAAGTCTCACCCTTTCCTGTGTCTGGTCCTGTAAACATAGTTTGATAGCTTGTCTTGTTCTCTACTTTCAAACAGTCAAAGTTGAAGCTTTCTTGTTGTGCTTTGTCTGTAGATATGGAGGCAGCTGTTCTCTCCTCTCCATGCCCTCAACTTTGGGGTGGGTGGTGATGCAACACAACATGTGCTGTGGAGACTGAGCAACGGCGAGCTGGATAACATCAGCCCAAAGGTCTATATCCCTGCCAAAAATAGAGAACATGATTGTACTTGTTTATTCACACAGTAGACCCATTGTGCTTTATTTGTGTGCGTAAATCCCGTCTCCAGGTATATTGACCCGAAACTATTATGGAGGACATTTAAACATTTCTTTCTCTTCTGTTTTTGTAGGTTGTGGTGCTGTGGGTGGGCACTTTCAATTATGCCCATACTCCTGAACAGATCTGTGGAGGCATCATGGCTATTGTCCAAGTCATTAAGAACAAGCTCCCCAATTCCCGCACTGTAGTACTCGTAGGTTTTTTTTTAATGCATTCCTACAGTTGCATGTAGGTTAAAAATGACAAATGAGGTTCATGCGACCATTAGACTGCATAGTTGGATTTAAACTTTGTGTAATTTAGAAACTGGGAACTGTTTGGATTACGCTACTTGTCACACTTTATTTTAAGGCTTTACTTGTTTGGGGGAAGGCTGAGATGCAACATGTGCTGTATGTTTAGTTGGTCTACAGAGTATTATAACATAACTTCTGACATGGGTGAGAAACTGTTGACTGATCGAGCCTAATTTAAATTTTGGGAAACAACCCATAGATGTGAAATGCTTTTTTACATTGATCCATGTATTTCTAGGAATGTTACTAGAATCAGAATCAGAATACCTTTATTTGTCCCACAGAGGGAATTTAAAATTGTTCCAGCAGAAAAGAGCCAAAGACAGCTTAATGTTACCTCAAGCATGCATACACAAGATTATAATAATAATTATAATAAAAAGAGTTACACATCTTACAAAAATACACATCATGTAACAGTTCTGAGGATTTAGCAGCCAAGTATATATTGCAGTTTTTAACGGCATATATATATATTGCACATATTGCACATAGTTGGTATTTAACAACAAGAGGTGTTATAGTCCGTGTTGTTAAAATAGAAGTGTCCAACATTTAAAGCAACATACATTTGTTTTCCAGGGTTTACTGCCTAGAGGTAAATCGCCAAACCTTCGCCGGGAGCGAAACGCCGCTGTGAACCAGCTGGTGCAAGAGGCCGTGACCTCCCTCCCCCACGCCTCTTTCCTCAACGTGGACCCAGGCTTCGTCCACTCCAACGGCAGCATCTCCCATCAGGACATGTACGATTACCTTCACCTGACCCCCCAGGGCTTCCAGGCTGTGTGCGACCCCCTGCATGCCCATCTCAAGACCATGCTAGAGAAGCCTGCTGAGAACTGAGCAGGGCACAAAGTCACAGAAGGTGGTCCTCATCCCTGTTTCCAGAGAACAGCACTCCGCTTATTAACACCATCAATGATCAATATAATTAATGATTTGAGCCTAAGAGCTGTACACATTATTAACACATTAAGTCCTCTCCATGGTGGTTGGTGACCACTGTTACAGATTATGGGACCATAGAGTTTTTGTTGTGGTAATGATACAGTTAGAAATGTAACATGCTGTGCTGTAAAGAAACAAAGTATTGCTTTTACTCCCGTTAAACATCTGATCCACTAGCTTTTGATTGTCAAAGTGTTTTCTCATAGTAGAATATTCACATTCCTCTGACACATGGTAAATATGAGTGAACACGATCAGAGCCAGACAGTGAAAGGAAATCTGAAGCTGGAAGACACCATTGGTTGAAATGATACTTTTAAAAAGACGCAGCACCTTTTTACTCCAATGAAGATATGCTATAGGTCAAAACATTAGTTGCTGCTCCTTATGTAAAGCTTTACAACTGGGTTCTCCAGTTTTCACTTAAAACTCTCTTGAGACGTACAAGGCCTAATTTACGTTAGAATATGGACGGATATAACAAAAAATAAACAATGATAAAATGCATTGCCCATCTGAGGCTACTGGAACAGGAACTAACTGAAACGGGTTGCCAGTATAGGTCTGGTTAAAAAAAAAAAAAATACAATACTGCCCTTACCAGAAAACTGCTGTGATTTGCCATTTTGGTTCCATGAGTTACATTCATTTGCCAATCGCTTTATTTACTCCATGGTGATGTCTGGTGTCTTTTGTATGTTCATTTGAATGACCAAATGTTTTTTCATTGACTATAACTATGTTTACTTGCCTTTTACCATGTGATTTGTTGTCTCATTATTGTCTTTGCACCTTTTTTGCTTCACCTATTGTAACATTAACATATTTTGCGATGAGAGGCTGTGTCTTGTTTCAAACATAAATGTATTTAAGTAGGTTGTGAAGTTGTATACATATATCTAAAAATTGCTTGTGCTTCAAGTGTAACCTCAACTGCGACATTATGATCAATCAGATCATTTTAAAAGGCTTTACACTAAAATGCTTCTGAGCCTCTTATATGAGGGTTGTGCTACAGACCTTGAAATGATGCTTCAGGATGTCTGACTGTAAGTGATGAAAGAATGCATTAAATATGAAACATTGTTTTAGTGTCCTTTGACTCATTAATTGAATCTAAATTCATGTATTGAAACTAATGTAGTGCAGAGGCCCTATTATGCTGTTTGGGGTTTTCCCTTCACTTTAGCTTGTTAAAGGTTTTTGTGCATGTAAATGGTCTGAAAAGTCTAAATTCCCAAAGATCCTTCCTGAGAGAGTTTCTCCCCCCCACACACTCCTCCTACCGGCCTGAAACACCACCATTTGACTCCTTTGTTTAATTCTGTAACATAATGACATCAATATGTAACACGTGTGCGTCCATTGGCTAGCACTCCAACACATTGTACATGATAGGTTAAGGCGCGAGACATCTCTCAGCTAACCAATCAGAGCAGACTGGGCTCTGGTTTCAGACAGAGGGTGAAAAGAGGTGCTGCAGCACAGGCAGTATGAGAGTAAGAGCTTTTTGAACATTAAAGCATGTCACAGTAGAGACACTAAATACACATATGAACCTGAAGAAGAGTAATATATCCTCTTTTCTAACTCACTAACTAGCAGGGTCATTGTGAGTACATGCCCAAAGGGGATTTATGTTTTGTGTTTTTTTACTTGTTTTCTTCCAGTCTTAAACATTGTTATGAGCAGAGAGCTACACTTCAGTAATTTAAGACTGGTGAACAAGTCTCGTTTTGCCCAACAGTTTCATCCAACATGAATCCCACAATACCAGACCACATACCTTGCCTGATTATGGCACGCATGATCTACCATGTGACAGTTAGTGGTGCACCCATTGCAGTTTTGTTGACAAGGCTGATAACATCACCCATCATTTTTGATTGATGATTACAAAAGTTTGTACAGCAGGAAAAGCCTTATCCAGGAATTAAAAAAATGACAATATGTCCCTGCAGCACAAACCACCAACCAGGAAGAACATCCTTTTTGAGATTTTTGTTTTGCACATGCTACTAATTCACAGTAACAGTTTCAAAAATGTCTATTATGTTCCCCCATCAAGGCTTTACCAGGGATACAAAACAAAGGGTTGCCTCTTGGCTATTTTTTGGTAAGATCATGTAATAAGAAGACACAGTAAGTTTTCTTTCAGTGGATATCAGTATCATCAGGTCTTTCACTTTCTCACGACAATGAGCCATGACTCAAAACCACAAACAGTTTTTTGGGCAAAGATGCATGTTTGGTTTTGGAGCCAAGGCAGAACGTATAAAAGTTAGCGCTGAGCTTCAGTCTGCAATGTTCAAAACAACAGATAAAGCCAGAAATCTAGGTGTAGTCATGGACTCTGACCTGAGTTTCAACAGTCACATTAAAACAGTTACTAAATCAGCCTACTATCACCTAAAGAATATATCTAGGATTAAAAGACTAATGTCACAGCAGGATTTGTAAAAACTTGTCCATGCTTTTATCTTCAGTAGACTCGACTACTGCAATGGTGTCTTCACAGGTCTCACTAAAAAATCTATTAGGAAGCTGCAGCTAATTCAGAACGCCGCTGCTCGAGTCCTCACTAACACTAAGAAAGTGGATCACATCACTCCAGTTCTGAAGTCTTTACACTGGCTTCCCTGTGTGTCAAAGAATAGATTTCAAAATACTGCTGCTGGTTTATAAAGCACTGAATGGTTTAGGCCCAAAATACATTTCTGACCTCCTGCTAAATGATGAACCATCCAGATCTCTCAGGTCTTCAGGGACTGGTCAGCTTTCTGTCCCCAGAGTCAGAACTAAACATGGAGAAGCAGCGTTCAGTTATTATGCTCCAAATATCTGGAACCAACTCCCAGAAACCTGCAGGTCCGCTGCAACTCTTACTACTTTTAAATCCAGGCTGAAGACTTTTCTTTTTGCCGCTGCTTTTAATTGAACTATTCACATCTTAGACTGCACTGTAACTTTTATCCATGTATTTTTTCTTTTAATGTTTATTTTATTATCTTTTCTTTTTAATGACTGATTCTAAATGCCATTTTCTTAATGTCTTTCATTTTTTGTAAAGCCCTTGAATTGCCTTGTGTTGAAAAGTGCTATATAAATAAACTTGCCTTGCCTTGCCTTTTCCTGTCATTCACAGTCACCCACTGTGAAAGGTGCTGGTAGGGCAAGTTTCAAGCTTCAAATACCTGGCAGGCGATGAATGTGCCACAGCTATCATTTCAGAAATGAACACCAGCCTTTATAAAGACAAGAGACAAACAACATCCCTTGTATTCCCTCACTGGGACTGAAGTTAGTGGACTCATTGTATTGGACTTGCTAAACTACAATATGGGACCAAGACTGTTCTTGTTGTTGGCTCTCACCCTGCTCCTATTTACTGATCACAGCCAAGGTATTGTATACGTTTTTCAGTATTTTACTATTAAATTCATTTTAAAGTATGTTTATATCCTCTGCATTTTATTCTGTGATTTGCAAAGGTATTCCTGAGACACATGAGAAATCCTTGGATGTCAGCACATTCTCAGATGGTATGTGATTTTGATGTTTAAAACACATTTTCCACAAGTTGTCCATTTATATGTATTGAATTGTTGTAACTGCATTACTTTATTTCATTCATGTTCATTAATGATCTGTATTTCTTTATCAATTGTATCGTAGCCTCTATTTTTGGAGAACTACTGACTACTGCAAATCCAATCGACATCCCAAGACAGCGCAACAGAGCTTGTTACTGTAAAGGTAAAGCAATGTTGGTGATACAATTTAGCGGTTTCAATGTAAACACAGCCTTAGTGGAGTGCATTTCATCCTAACCCATTGTTCTCTTTGTGTATTTGGGGCGCCCAGGAAAAGGAAGAGAGATGAAATCCCGCTGCCTTTGTCAGCAGTCTGGCAGACGCAACGGCAGGAATGGAAAATGTGAGTTATAGTTTTAGTGATATCAGTCTTGTATTCAGTATATTCCACTGGCTCGTATGGAAAAGTGATTAGGGACTCTTCAAAAGGGTTGATAGAGATTTATAGTGACATTATCTGTTTTTTAAAAAAAATTATCTGTCTGGATTCTTTCAAACCACAAGGGAAAACATTTTGCCAGAAGAAAAAAAACAAGAATCTGAGGACGTGCATACGGTTTTCCAAACTGAAGAAGGGCGGGAACACCAGGAACTTGGGTCCCAGTGTCCCAATATGAACAACAACAAAGAAGTACTATAAATACCTTATACTGAATTAAAATGTATACATTTATCGCTAACATGCATATTTCTCTCTATTGTATTTGATTAAAAAAACAATTGTAGCTTGTTGACAATGTTTGCATGACTATAACTTTCTGAATAAGCACAGAGACAATGTATCCTCCTCAATAAAGTCCCAACTAAATTGATTTTGATTGTGTTGATTATTTATTCATTATGAAAAACATTCTATGAATTAAAGCATGATTCGATTTATATTTACCTTTACCTACTAACAACAATAATAATAATAATAACAATACATTACATTTATAAAGCGCTTTTCCTGGTGCTCAAAGCGCTTACAAGCAAGTAAAACAAAATAACAACAAAAGTAGAAAGTGCTAAGCTAGGAGGAATAAGGGCGAGGGGTTAGTTGATTAGGAGTTGAATTTGACATAAAACCTTACACAGTATTAAAATGATTTCCACTTTAAATGTCGGTGTTAATGTATTGCACGTTAACAAATATAAATCTAATAAAAAGAAATATCCAACAACAAAATGTAACTTAATTTAAAGTCAGTCACGCTTTACAAATCATCTTTGCCTTTCAAAACAACAAGAAACAGAAGAACTGATAACATTAAAATCATATAATTGACTATGTAGGACCTTTCTATACATTTTATAATATGACTGTTAGTGTTAAGACTGTAGAGGGAGCAATTGGACAAAATGTGAAGGACTCAGTTGAACAGCAGAGGGAAAGATAAAGCAAACACACCCATCAACATCAGAACGCCTCGGGGATGGAAGTGGAGGGCGGAGGCGTGACCTTAGAGGGAGAAAGGGACGGAAACAACAACAAATAAATCACATGTTGCATTTAGTCAAACGGGAGGTATCTGTACTTGTAAAGCACATATTCTGAAGTCATTAAAGGTAGCGTAGGTAAGAATGGAGAAACCAGCTCGAGTGCGCTAGAATTTGAAAATACACAACCGAAAAAAATCTGCCCTTTCCTTCAGACTACCTTACAGAGCCCCTCCTCCAACACACACGAACGCGCACATGACCAATGAGGGCACGAGATACATTTGTGCACGAGATGGAAGGCTGACAGGCAGGTAGGCCATCCAGTTACTTTAGCCGGGCCGAGGCAGATAACTGGACTTGCTTTGTACAGCGCCACGGCTTCCACAGATGAAATATTTGTATATATTTATTGTTAAAGCATTTAATTTATTCATCGCTATCGGGATGTTAAGAGCATTTCATGGAATATAACAAAAAGTGTTTCTGAAGTGAATTACCTACCCCACCTTTAATAGAAAAATGATGGATGTCATACCATACAATAAAGTCAACAAGTGCTCATATGCTCATCATATCACTCACCAATGACCATGAAGGTTTTGTACTGGAACGCTTCGATATTGGTCACAGGATTCCTCGCCCTGCATACGTAGATTCCCTTATTCTCCTTAGTCACAGAGAAAGTGATAACAGGACCGGCCTCTACATTCGGTGATAGTGGATTGTTAAAGAACCAGTGGAAGTCACAATCCGGCTGAGTTTCAGCGGAGCATGTCAACGACACGGAGCTGCCAATGTTTGCTTTATCTGGACCAGAGATCATCACATTCAGAGGGCCGTCTGCAAACACAAAGACAGAGACTTGGTCAGAATAAGGTACACTAAAAAGGTAGAAAATGTGTTGCCTTGGCACAATACTTTTTAAAGGTCTACATTTGCATTGTTTAACACTCAAAGTTGTGGCCTGGTAAAACTGAAAACCAATGTGTACAAATTACTGTTATAGTAAATAACTATTACCATATTACAATATATTCACTTTTGCATTTAGTTAAATATCCAATCACCAACTCAATACATTTGCCTAACTTATATAAAGTTCACCCAAACTAGATCACCTGATCATTAAAGATAACAGCACTCTTTGAAGATGTGATTTGTGCCGTTGTTTTCATTATACTATTGTCAAGGATGCAACAATACATTGTCATGCAGCATTTAAAAATAAAATAAATAAGGATTTTCCCAACGGATTACTCACAGTTCACCAGGAGCATATATGTGGGGCTTTTGTGTTGACCAGCCTGATTGGTAGCGACACACTCATATGTCCCGTCATCAACCCGATTCACCGGAGTGAAGTACAGCATGTTGTTCTTAATGTGGTAGGACATGAGAGGGTTTGCTGTGGAGCTTGTCATGTTGAGGTGCATGTTGTCCTTCATCCAGTAGATCATGTCATAAGGCCCAGAAATGTCACAGGTGAGAGTGAAGACATCTGAGTTTATTGGAACTGTGGTGGTTCTGATCATCACTGATGATATTGCCTCTGTGGGAAGAGAACAAAGCAGGAATCAATCAGTATTTCATCAGTTGTACAGTCACATGACATGCATCGAAGAAGTCAAACCCATTAGATAAGATTACATTCTACTTTTAAATGTAGTTTAGCATTCAAACAGAACAAAAGCAGTTAAGTATATTTAAATATGTTGTGCTTTTTGGGTTTGTCCCTTTCCTGTAGTGTGTAATATAGGTTAATGGTCTCCCTTGCACTCTTTTGTTTACTTCCATAACATAGTGACATCACTATTTAACAATTGTGCTTCTATTGGCTAGCGCTTCAACACATTGTACGTGATAGGTTAAGGGGCGGGACATCTCTAAGCGGTTGACCAATCACAATAAAGCTGACCAGTTAACCAATCAGAGCAGACTGGCTCTGGTTTCAGACAGAGGGTGAAAAGAGCTTTACAGCTGTCTTTACAGACCTTTTTGAACATTAAAGCATATAAACATGTCACAGTAGAAACACAAAATACAAATAACCTGGAAATGAGCATTATAGTGTACATATTAATATTATATGCAAAAATATATAGATTACAGTATGAAGTTAGGCTTGTAATACAATATGAGATGCTGAGTTTTTCTTACCAATGACTGTGAGCATCTTGGAGTTAGTGCTGTTGTTTCCCGTCACATTATTGTAGGCCAAGCAGGTGTATTCTCCACTCATATTGAAAGACAAAGGGTCAGTTGTGAACACAGAAGAATTGGCCACGCTGGAGCCATTGAACCACCAGCTGTAGTGACTCGGAGGCACTGATTTGGCAGAACAGGTAAAGACAGCCGAGTGCCCTTCCTCCGCAAAAGCTGGACCATCAATCATGGGTGTTTCTGGTCCATCTGCAACAGGAAGAAAGAAAGTAGGCTCTCGTGGTACCAACATTTCTAAACTACAAATACTATGAATTAAGATTAAAAAAATGGTCAGTTAATAATTGTCACTTCAGTGTTACTCACAGTTCATAAGAAGCATGTAAGAAGGGCTGGTCTTGTTCCAAAAAGGATTCAGAGCCATACACTGATACAGTCCAGTATCATTGAGTTCAAGCGGGTTGAAAGTGACTATCTTGTTATCCATGTAGAAAACAGTTCTGTTGTCTTCATGCAGAAGCTCACCGTTTTTCATCCAGTAAAAATGCTCAGCAGTTCCAGTCACATTGCAAGTTAGGTCATAAAAATGACCTACTATGGCAGGATTCATTGGTGTTTCTATTTGTACATCTTCTATTGGATCTGGTAAGAAAAAAAGCAACAGTTATTTAGGTCTATCCAGAGCCACATTTCCTGTTTTTGCACAACATATAATAGCAGTCCAAGTCTCACCAAAAACAGTGAGCATCTTGTATGCAGTGCTGTTTTTTGCCGGTGATGTTGTTGTAGGCCATGCAGGTGTACATCACACTCGATTCGTCAGTGAGAAGAGATGCAACATACTCAGATGCATTGGACACTACAGAACCATTGAAGAACCATTCATAGGAGCAGGGAGGGTTTGATGAGGCGTAGCAGCTGAAGGTGGCGTTGTCTCCTCTCTTAGCAGCATTGGGACCCATAATAGCTGGCATTTCTGGTCCATCTAAACACACAGATATAACCTTAAAATCACCTTTACTGAAAAGAAAACTCACATGACTGTCAATACCCAAAGAACTATGTATGAATGCCGAAGTCCACATTTGGATAATCTGACACCAACAATTGAATGTTTAATTCTTTGGTTACATTTTCCAGATAAAAACAAATATATATAATCAAAATGTTTGGTTGAATCTCTCTCTTTTTGATGGATTAAAAAAGCCCAACCATGTCAAAGGGGGATTGGGATAAAATGCACGATGAATACTCACAAAAAACATCCAGCGAGAAGATATGACTGTAGTTCCTACTGAATTGGTTGGATGCTTCGCACTGATAGTTCCCATTGTCAGATGTCATGACAGGATCAAAGGTGAGGGTGGTGTTTGTCCATTGACAAGTTTCTTCTGTTGTCAGCATACAGTGGGGACCAATTATACATCCAGAAAACTGACTCCACACTTCCTGCTGTCTCACAGGTCAGAGTGAAAGTGTGGTTCTCGATTGGCTGAGCTCCGACAATCTTTATTGACGCCATAGTCACTGGAGCTATCGAGGAGAGAAAATAAAAAGATGACGGCACTCGAAGAAATGTGTGAAACATTGGCTATATGTTTTAGTGATTTTCATTTGTGCAGTAAATAAACATTGGTTTGAGATTTTGGGGAAACATTTGCTTTCTTCTATGAAAACATACCATTCCCCAATATGTTTAGCTTAGCTTAGCATTAGCATAAGAAACAGGCAGGAACAGCGAGCCTGGATCCATCCAAATTAAAGAATGTGCTAGTAGCACATCTAAGGCTCTCTGACTACTCATTTGTTTAATTTGTATAAAATAAATATCTTAATTGCTGGTAGTCAAATGGCGTTACCTTTGGATGGAGATCGGCTAGCTGTTTAGAACTGTTTAGAGTCTAAACAGAGCTAAGTGTCTGCCGGCTGTAGCTTCATGTTGAACAGACAGTGTCAACAATCATGCAAAACAAATTAGCATTTCTACCAAAGTGTACTGTGTTTTTTGTGTACAGTTACTTGCCCAAAACAGTGAGCATCTTGTCTGCACTGCTGTTTTTGCCGGTGATGTTGTTGTAGGCCATGCAGGTGTAAGTCCCACTCATGTATTTGGTAAGAGGAGGGGAGACATACTCAGATGTATTGGAAACTAGAGAACCATTGAAAAACCATGTGTAGGAGCTGGGAGGGTTTGATGATGCGTAGCAGCTGAAAGGGGCGTTGTCTCCAGCTCCTAAGAAACTTGGTCCCATGATAGTTGGTTTGTGCGGGCCATCTAAACACAGAGATATTACCTTAAAATCACCTTCATAAAGACATTCTTACAACGCAGAACTGTTCATGATCAGAGAGGTCCACTTTCGGTTAACTTGACACCAACAATCTGATGTTGAGGTTATTTCAGTCAGAATGTTATGATAGATCTACTCTGTTATGTCTCACATAATTCACAAGTTAATTATTTCTTACATTCATTTCTATTTTAAACGGCAGTATTAGGGGAGAAGGGGGTAAATTGAGCCAGTGGGCAAGTTGAACCACCCCCTGTAACCAGGCAACGCCTTATAGTTGTAATCAAGTCACCAGAAATTATGCAAGCTCCTCCTATTTCTCATTGCCTGTGAAAGAGAGATACTCATTGTGTTCTAGTAAGTAAACATTTTTACAAAAAAACGTTTTTTGCTTGTCAAAGTACATTTTCTAGATGTCAGCTATATCGGCTGTCATGTCAAAAAAAAAGTATCCAGGTTTAAACACATATATTGTATATGTTGATGTGTTGGCAGCGTATTAAACCATGTGAATCATTAAGCTAAAGATGACTCTGAATTTTAATGCTAGGCTATTTTTTTTAAAATGGTGGCTATGGGGTAAAGTGAACCATGGGCCGTGGGGTAAGTTGAGCCAGTTTTTCAATGGAGAAATTAATGAAAGTAGGCCAAGTTGATAATAAGAGCTCATTGTAGGCTACATTTAAAGTTGAATGTACCCTGTGTTTGATTGGTAAGATGTATGAAATTGTATCACCATTTGTATGATTACTTTTCCTTTTAACATGTTAAAAAAAAATCAATCAATTAAATCGAAATTTATATAAAACATATTTGAAAAACTAAGCTTGTATTTGGTTTGTTATTTATTGTGTATAGTTACCTTTAAGATTTGGTGTAGGTATGCCCAGGTTTGAACAGGTATGCCCAGGTTTGAACAGTGGTTACATTTACCCCCTGACCTGGATCAACTTGGGGCAAATTGAGCCACAAGACTTTTTTTTTTAAGAAGTAATATTTTCACTGCCCTTGATCAAATATGAATTATTATCATTGCCATTGATAGGAGACATCCTGAATTATAGGTGTGTGTTTTCATTTTCAGTTTTTCATGTCATTTCTCCTTGCTTAGAGGACAGCATAACTAAAAAATTGCTCAACTTACCCCACTCTCCCCTACAGTGTTTTGGATGGGTTACTTCTTTGGTTCTGGTTGAATCACATTTTCACTATGTTTGTGACAGGTCGAAAAAGTCCTCCCCCGTCAAAAGGGGTGAACATGTTGCTAAACTGCAAAGTGAGTACTCACAGAAAACCTCCAGCGAGAAGATGGGGCCGACAAAGTGGCTGAGTGCGTTGTTTGCCTCACATCTATAGTCCCCATTGTCAGCGTTTGTGACAGGATTAAAGGTGAGGGTTGCGTTGTCCATTGAGATGTTTTTTGTGTTATCAGCATGCAGTTGGGACGAATTATACATCCAGCCAATATAATGCACACTTTCAGCTGTCTCACAGGTCAGAGTGAAAGTGTGGTTCATGATTGGCTGAGCTCCAACAATCTTTATTGATGCCATAGTCACTGGAGCTGTGGTAAGACAGAAAACAAAAGGATGCTGGCTAAACTTGAAAATATGTACAATACATTGGTAACCTGGTTTAGACATATTGTAAATGGGGTCATTGGCAGCCTTCTCATATTTTTGAGTATGAAACTTCAGCCACACATTGTTTAGCTCAGCTTTGTTGGGATCATGCAAAACCATCTAACCTGGCTAAATCCAAAATATATGAAAAGTACTTCTTAGACTTACTGGCAAAAGCAAATGTTAAAATAAAGTTGAAGTTCTGGAAGTGCAGGAAGCTAGTTTTTGCTACGTTTGGATAGAGCCAGGCTAGAAGGGCCTCCCTTCACAAATCTTCAACATATTATTGTATACAGTACTTAGTTACCCAAAATTGTGAGCATTGTGTCAGCTGAGCTGTTTTTGCAGGTGATGTTGTTGTGGGCCATGCATGTGTACTGCCCGCTCATATTGAAGGTCAGAGGTCCAATCGCTAGTTCTGAGGTGGTAGCCTGCAGGGATCCGTTGAAGTACCAGCTTATGTGACTGGGTGGATGAGAGTCACTTGAGCAGTTGAGGGTTACCATTTGTCCTGTTAGAGCCATGGAAGGTGCTGCAATCACTGGTGTCATTGGGCCATCTTTTTAAGTAAGAAAATAATTGAAAAGGTTCAAAATACTTATATAATACATTAATATGCTCTTTGTGCATCTACAGGAGATAATATTGAAGGTCCCCTATTATACTGTTTTTCATCAACATATTATAGGTCTCAGATATATACAAAACATGTCTCTGAAGTGTTTGGTTCCAAACACCAAACAGATCATTGCAGCATTACCCATAATCCCCTCTGTTTCAGCCCTGTTTCCAAAGTGCTGATTCTCTGTCTGTTACTTTAGATGAAAATAAGGAGCCACTCCCCACGCCCCTCTGAGAGAGATTTGGTTAGAAAGAACACAATAGTGCTCTAGGAGGAGATTCAGGTGATAAGGTGGGGGGGGGGGGGCTAACGGTTACACAAGCCAAAAAAATCGTTATGACATCATAAAGTGGCCAAAATCTGATCAGCTCATTTTCAGACAGGTTTTTATAGAAATGGATCAGGACAAAAAGTGAGCAAAGCTTTTTTCCTGAAACTTTCAGAATCTCTTTACACAGAGGGGACACATGTTGATGTAGAAGAGACATGAAGAAGAGGGGACACATGTTGATGTAGAAGAGACATGAAGAAGAGGGGACACATGTTGATGTAGAAGAGACATGAAGAAGAGGGGACACATGTTGATGTAGAAGAGACATGAAGAAGAGGGGACACATGTTGATGTAGAAGAGACATGAAGAAGAGGGAACACATGTTGATGTAGAAGAGACATGAAGAAGAGGGGACACATGTTGATGTAGAAGAGACATGAAGAAGAGGGGACACATGTTGATGTAGAAGAGACATGAAGAAGAGGGGACACATGTTGATGTAGAAGAGACGTGAAAAAGTGAATTTTTCACAATAGGTGACCTTTAAAATACTTACAGTTTACTTCGACAGTGTAAGGGTGGCTGGTCATGTTGCTCACAGGACTAGAAGCCTCACACCGATAATTTCCATTATCTGAAAGTTGGACTGGCTTGAGAAGGAGTGTCCTGTTGGTCATATCAATGACTGTTGTATTGTCAGCAGTGATTGGTTGACCATTCCTCGACCACTGAATGTTTCCAACATATCCAGTCACTTCACAAAACAGCATGTACTGCTCATGAAGTATTGGTGGTCCACCTGTTGGATTCACCACAACGGCCGCTATCGGTGCTATAGAAAGAGAAGGAACATTAGTAATACAAATTAACATTGATCTAATGAATTTGGCATATATTACTAGAATATTTAAAATAATAGCCTGACATAGTTTTGTATATGCCTACTGTATTTTTTTTTTTTACTGAAAATTAAAAAGATTGACACCACTATCATATCTGTCTAACAGTAGTTTATCTTAGCTTAGCATAAATACTGTAAACGGGGAAGAAAGCTATGGCTCGTTAATACAATCTGCCACTAGTATCTCTAAAACTCCCTAATTACCATTGTATATCTCATTGCTTATTACATACAATAACTTAAGTGTAAATATAAGTCTCAGCTGGCTTTGTGGAGACAGCAGAATTCAAAGAAGTCACATTCAAGTCTTGCCTGTATGTATAATCTTGTATGACTTCCATTGTTTGTTTTTACATTTGTATGTATGCAAGGCAAATAGACTTTTAATTATTGAGCGTTGGAGATGCAGTTGGGTGGAGTTTGTTATCTTTGAGCACAGCTAAGCTAGCTATGTCTACCCTTTGGTAAACTAACAGCAACAAATCTGGCTCAAATACTTGAAAAACAAAACCAAAACCTACTAAAAATCCTGATCATTCCACTTTCGCTGGTGAACCTGGACGTGACTGTGTTGTGAAGTATGCATTTGTAATTTCCCGACTTGTTTTCTGCAACCATCTCCAGTTGAAGCTCTGGTTCAAAGTGATTTAGGTTCACCCCATTAAACATCCACTGGACGCCCGCTGGAGGGTTAGACTCCGCAGAGCAAGACAGTGTGATGTTAGATCCCGTTATGTAGGCGGACCTCATGGGCGTGATTGTCATTGTTGTGTTACTGGGACCATCTGATGAAGCAAGAAAAGGGAAATTGTTTAACCGGTTGACGTTGAGTGATTGACGTTTATTTTACATAACCTAGGCTATTATTACATATAATAATAATAATAAAGCTTTATTTATATAGCACTTTATACATACAGCTCATACAGCTCAAAGGATGTAAAATGTATGATAATAAAAATAATGTAAAATAAAATAAATAATGGTTTCTCTCTGACAGATAAGTCACAAGACACCTGAGTCGATGCAACAATATAAAACCCCATGAAACAAAGTGAACATATAGGTACAACAGAAAGACCTATACAATAAATAAAAGAATATAAAGGTAGGTAAATAACAAAGATTAAAATAACATTTCAATTGGGGGGTTGCTAATAAAAAGCTAATCTAAAAAGATGTCTGTCGTTTAAAAATGTCCACTGAGATATAAACTCACAGTATATGTTGAGGTGAACAGGGGGGCTGATAGCATTGCTCACACCATTGGACACATTGCACCTGTACGACCCCTTATCATATCGTGTCACCCCGACCATGGTGAGAGTGGCGCCTCCATCGCTGAGCTGTACTCCCGCTCCCACTGCCACCTCTGAGCTGCCTTTCATCCAAACATAAGACAGGGACGTGCCATTGAGCACAGAGCATGTGAGCACTGCTGTGTCGTTGAACTCCACCAGGTCAGTGGCGCTTGCTGTCAGAGACACATTGGAAATAGGCACTGTGGAAAAAAAGAAATAAACAAGCTATTTGTTAGCTTTTATGGAAATGTGGGGTTGTAGTAAACAAGAGATGTTGTGTCTCACCTCAATTAAGTACATTAAGATGTACACAATATCTGTTTTCTTTTTTTTATTACTGCCAAATGTTATTCCATATTTTATTCCATTCTATTCCTACAGTATGTAAATACTGCTATATTTCTCTTTTTTACGTTATAATATAGTTATGTATGCACCATGACATCAAGTCAAATTCCTCGTACGTGTAAACCTACCTTGTAATAAACCTCTTTCTGATTCTGATTCTAAAAAAACATAGATTGAAACATGACTCATATGATATGAACTAAAGTCTGATTCATGCCAAAGCCAAAACATTTTTTCTGCAATAATCCAATGTACAAATCCAATTGGATCCTTGTTGAGGACAATAGTGCAAGGCTTACTTCTGACGGCCTACAAAAAACGTCATCCCTGCACCATATATTGGCCTGAATGCCCACCACTTTGGGTCAAACTAAAACATCTCATCATGGTGGACAGATTGCCAATACATTCGGCACATAAAGTACATTAATACAAACCTGAAGATAGTGTAATCACTTTTTGTCCCTAAACATTTGTATCTATTTCCATCATCAGGTCAAAGTTAGATTTGTCCAATAATTTGATTTATTCCTGAATATCTTTAAATCAGCCTCATGTGTACATTGCTTTAAGTGCAACATATAATAACAATATAGGGACACTGGTATTAGTATTTAGTTTGAGTAAAGCCTCGGATAGCTGAACACTTGTATACTGATATTCTGAACAATCTGTGTTGTTGTATTTGCTGTAAAGTGTCTCTAGGCTATTTGTATTATATGTACAGCACTTTGGCTCGACCAAAAATCGTTTATAAATGTGCTATATAAATAAAACTTGATTTGATTTGTAGTCTTGTTTCAGACAACAAAATGTAAATCAAAATGTCCTACTTATTTAATTTGAAGATCTAAACCCTAGGATACGAGCAAAGCTGACTCATTCTGCTCACTGTAGTCAAATGCAAGGTGACCGTAATGGCTACAGATCACGTACTGGACTTGTATTTGCAATCAAAACTTGGCAAACATTGAAGTAGACATTGAAATATACAAATACTCCATGCTGATTGCTGTTTAAAAACAATGTTATTAGGTCTTTCAATACAATACATGAAAGGTTGATTATACATGTTTTTTAAGATTAAGCTTTATTTATGATACGTAGAGTGTGAGAAAGTATATTAAGAAAGGAGTAAACACAAAAACGGTATCCTTACCTTGGACTGACAGTGTTAACTGATGAATAAAGTTATTAGGGCTAAATGCCTGTAATGTGTACTCTCCAGAGTCTTCTAGCTTCACTGATGTTATAGTCAATGATGAAGTGGTTGAATTGAATGCAACCCTGTCCTTCCAAGAGACGGCGATGTTTACATTTCCCGGAGCTATGAAGACAATCAAAGTATTGTCAGAAATCCACGTTCCTGTTGTGACAATGTCCTGGCTGAAAAGTGTGACGCTGCTGCCCACTGCCAACGGGTTCCTTGAGGCATATATCTTCTGGCTCCCCGTAGCTAGAAACAGAAAACATTTAGTTCAATTAAATGTGATTATTATCCATGCACCAATATTTCTAGTATAAGATTCAAAGTTAACACAAAGCAGCATGTTTAAAACGTGTATATCATTAGGATCTGGAGACTCGCTACCAATGGGTTAATAGAATAAAACATATACATTGAAATCAAGTTCTAAATAATCAGCCTTACCTGTTATCGTCGTGGCCAATATCAGCAACACCACCTGAACATCCATGTTAATCTCCAGTTGATTTGTGTTAGATCCTTCCTTGCCAACTGAATGGACTTGACTCTGGCTGTTATAATTCTAATCGGGTGATCACAGTCACCTTTTATCAGCAAATATTTGCTCTACTTTGCTCAAGCTTTCAATTCACATAAATGCTCACCCCTACCATCACTGAGCCACCACCCAGTCATGGCCACACCTTGTTTTGCCCTGGTCCCATCACCAACCCTAACAAGGTGTGGCAATTTACTGTAAACCTCACTTGTTCTGCAACTTTTAACAAACCAGTTAAGAACAAGAGCAAGGACCTGCTCAGTGGAGCCGACTGCTGTGACAGACCATGGACAATCACAAACAGTTTAAAATGCTAGCCGAGCACCAGAGGGAAATATGTTCATGCTGACTTAGGCAATTAGTTTAAGAAGGTGGCGATATGTTATGTGTGATTGTACACCTATTTAAGCATCCATTGGAAATCCTTTTGAATATATATCACTGGTAACTCTCCATCATGACAAATTGGCAATGTTCGCTGTTAAGAGTTTTTGGATAACCAGCTGCATCATGTATAACAATATTGACAGGATTCAATGGAGGGCAAAATGGTTAATGTACCTGCAGACCCATGAGGAATATTAGGAATACTATTTCTTCTCAGAGGAAATACACTTTTATTTAATATGAAACTGGAATCAAAGCTTCTGAATATGCCAAGTACCTCTAAGGAATAAAACCAATGTGACTTTTCAATAGTCTTTTGGTTTTCCCTAATGACTGCCAGTGGTCACCAATGAATGGTTGTGATATTTCTTTTTAGTTTCCTCATTGTTTAAAGTGGACACAATATGCTGATATTAAGGTTTCATACTTGTGTCTACCTGAAAATAAGCATATTTTTCTACTAAAATACCTTTATGTTTCTCTGACTGTCTGTTTGAGTGTACCTGTATTTACCCTCTGTCTGAATCTCTTTGTTTTAACGCCTGTCACTTTAAATCTGGCTGAAAAAAAGCCCAGTCTGCTCTGATGGGCTTTCAAAGAAATTGCGGAGATACTCAGATGGGATGGTTTATATTAATAAACCTCAAGGGGAGCTTAGTCTTAATGGCTTGTTGAAACCTGACAAGAAACTGACTGGATTATCTTATTTCACAGTTTGAAGTTTGGTACTTCAGAATGTAGAAGTGAGTTGTTCATAATATGTCCCCTTTAAACCTGTATACAAATCAGCCAATGCAACGTGAAGGCCTTTTCTCTCGGTTTGATTATTATACAATCTTTCTTTAATAGTTACAGCAATTCAAGTGGAAATCATGAGCGCTACACAGTACGACAAACAAAGTCTTAATAAAACAACACTTAAAGCGTCCGTGCAGTGGCATTTTTTTATTATGGGTACAATGGAATATTTGTTTTGGCTGTAACTTTTGGCTCAACTCGTGTGTCATTGTTTATTTGAGGTATGAGGTTGTGCAAAGTGTTTTCTGTACTCCTTATCAGCCGGATTTCCTTGTTTGATTACATGACACACAAATAGGTCAAAGATACAATATGTTGATCTAACTAATCTTGATCACATTTGATTATAACAATAATATTGTATTCATAATTTCTTTGGTGAATACAAAAAATAATTAAAGACACATATAATTAGTTTGAAATTATGTATTATTACGGTTCACTGGATCTGATTTATTTCACTGCATCAGTCATTCATCGACTGAAGGAGCCACCGACATCTGTAGAAGAGAGATAAGATAAGATAAAATAGAACTTTATTGATCCCAATTTGGGAAATGTTTGTGTTGCAGCAGCATAAAAATACATGGCATTGTACAATACAAATGAAAAAATATACATGTTGAATTTACAAATGAACAATAACAAGATATAAAGAAAGGTATTATTTACGTATGTGACGGATGGAATATTACATTTTAGACTCAGGTCAGATTAAATCAGTGTATGCAGTTTAGTTTCATATAAGCATGGCTGATTGTCAGAGTAATTCTTCACACAGTGTTTTCCTCACAAAAGGTTTGGCAATTTATTTATAAGCTGACTAGAAAAGCAAGGCCTGTTTTGAAATGTAGTTGAAATGATTTAATCCCCAATGATCGTAAATACATTTTTGGGAGATTTTGGAGAAAACAAGCTGATTCAATATTACAACTTGAACGTTTTGTTGGATTAAGATGGGATGTTGTTATGTTTTTGAGCTGTTTCATAGACCTACATTTAAGTGATTACATATAATAATATCATAATGATTACTAATTAATACTATAAAGAATCCCAAATTGAGGTTTTATCACTGACTTCACAAAAGGAAGCAGTTTGACCTTTAATCTATCTCTTAAAATCATTGTATCATGTAGAGTTGACTTGATATGAACTAATGTAGACATTTCCCAATTTTAAAGGAAAAATAAACCTTTTTTGTGTTTTCTAAGAGAAAACATTTATGGAAACCATGCAGAATTGAGTGGACATCGATATATTGGAATATTTCGAAGACTATGAAAAAGAGTGACTGATTAACACAACTTTATTCTACAACTGACCGGGCAATGAGGACAGGACCCCGACCCACAGCAGCAGCGACAGGAGCCCAACACCCACTGCTCGTTGTTCAGATCCTGACAAAGGAGACTCTGTGGAGAGAAAACTAAGTCAGGGACAGCTAGAGAAATATGGATAGAGGTGGTAAGCAGTGGAGTACAAATACTTCGTTACTGTACATTTTTCTGGTATCAGTACTTTACTCCACTACTTATTTTTATGACGACTTTTTACTTTTACTTCTTACATTTCTAACACAAATACCTGTACTTTCTACTTCTCACATTTTCCACACAAATACCTGTACTTTCTACTTCTCTCATTTTCCAAACAGCTGGTTCCTTTAGTCTGAATGTGTGTTTGATGCGTGATCATTATTCTTTAGAGTCATTGCGTGCCTATTGATTTGAACACGATCCGTGTATCCATCATTTCCTGGTCTTCTCTAAAGAAGAGGGACCAATGGAAACGTTGTCATGTTGCCGTTGTTCAGCATGGAAACATTCATTAGCTAACAATGACATTATTGTTCTATTAATATAAAGGGAGGTCAGGTACTCTTTGAAGCAGCTGCTAGTTATGGGTACTTTTTACTGAAGTACATTTTGAAGCCCATACTTCTTGTAGAGGCTAAGCCAACACTTTAAGCCTCTGAGGATCCGCTATGTTGGCGTAATTGACGCACACAAAGTTTGCTAGGTGAATACAAGTTTGATACAAAGTTTACACTTAAATACAGTCCATTTATTTCCTGTTCCCTGGTGTCCATTTAACTTGCCTCATTTTCACATTCAAGCAAATATTTGTGTGTGTTCTCCGTGTGTGTGTGTGTGTGTGTGTGTGTGTGTGTGTGTGTGTGTGTGTGTGTGTGTGTGTGTGTGTGTGTGTGTGTGTGTGTGTGTGTGTGTTCAAAAACTGTTTGGCCTTCCGGCGAGCCTGTAACCACAAAGGTTCCTACCTTTATACCCACAGTGTTAATTGGCTCCTACACTTCTTTACTTTTACTTGAGTAAAGAAGTTTAGTCAGTACTTCTACTTTGACCAACGTATTTTTAAACACGGGTATCTGTACTTCTACTTGAGTAAAGGATGTGTGTACTTTTGCCATCTCTGAATGTGGAGGTTGACGGCTCTCTACTAAGAAACTCACTTGCTATCATGATGTTTGTGGTGATATTTCTGTTCACGTTGGTGCGATGGTTCGAGGCCAGACAGGAGTACGACCCGCTTTGCTTCTCGCTGACACTGAGCAGCTCCAACAGAGGACCCGTGGTGTTCAGAGTCTCTCCTCCGAACGCCCACTGCAGCCGGGCCTCAGGGCCGGACTGGGCTGAACAGAGCAGGGTC
Source organism: Gymnodraco acuticeps (assembly GCF_902827175.1). Lineage (NCBI taxonomy): Eukaryota > Metazoa > Chordata > Actinopteri > Perciformes > Bathydraconidae > Gymnodraco > Gymnodraco acuticeps. The sequence goes on along the minus strand of NW_022990276.1, from coordinate 1,456,620 downwards.
AGATTGGATCCCACGGAAAAGGAAGTCGTGTTCTGTCCATTGACTGTCAGCGCCATGTTATCCGGACCATCTGAGAAAGAGACAGAAGGAAAAAACACAGTCAATAATCAGAAAGTTGTTTGTCAAGTAGGTTTATACATATAAGGGATCTGATTTGGTATTTAATGGTGCATACAGTACATACAATAACAGGGATTGTACTAGTAAGCTAAGAAGCATATATAGGATTTTTCTTTTTTTAAACTATAAATAAATTCATAAAGGTGATACATACTTGAAATATAAATATACTAAGAACAATAAGAATATGACAAATCACTCTGAAAAATAAAAAGTGTGCAGGAAATCAGAGTATTAAGTGCTGTTTTTGGAGAGATAGCATTGAATAGAAATGTGCAAAATTAAACAGAGGAATGTGCGAGGGAAACAGCATTTCATTTACTCAATATAACAAAATAACAGCTATTTTAAGGGATAATGATTTGGCATCTCAAACAAAATGTAAGTAATTTTATTTCATTTTTTATTTTAAATTGTTCTGTATTAGATACGGTTAAAATGAAATGCTTAAAGTAATATGTCCAAACAAAATGCATTTATTTTGTCTCAAGCAACATTTTCAATGCAGGACTTTTACTTGTATTAGAGTATTTTAATATAGTAAGTACTTTTACTTGATTTGAAGGATCTGTATACTTCCCTAACCACTGAATGTACGAGCTATAGTGCCGATGGCTGAAATATCACTGTCTTACTCACAGTTGATGGTGAAGTTTACTGGAGCACTGGTGCTATTACTGAGAGGATTGATCACAAGACACCTGAATGGTCCCTGGTCGTAGCGCGTCACATTAACTATAGTTAAAGTGGAGTTTCCATCAGTGATCTGAACTCTGTCACTTCCTGTAACCTCAGAGCTGCTGTTCAGCCAGAGGAAAGAGAGAGAGGATCCAGAGGAGACGGAGCAGGTAACGACGGCCGAACTGTTGAACTCCATCAGGTCGGTCGGATTGGCTTTCAGCGTCACATTGGAGATGAGCACTGTGTAAGACAGGTGGAGGAGACAAGGGTCAAGATGTTTCAACACACTTCACACTAAGAGGCTTTATAGTAAGAAGCAATTGAAGAATAGCATCCACAAAATAAATGGAGGATCAGACCCGGCGATAAGGGGGAAGCAGAAACAGGCTCAACATATTTATTGGCAATGGCAATACATGTGAATATATGTCTTTAACTATGTTGTTTTCAGATTAGTCAAATTCAAGATGCACATATGTCACGTAAAGAGGGGATATGCTTGTAATGAATCACCAAGATCAATAAACTGATGTGTCATTGCCACCTATTATTTCTACCTTGGGCCCGCCCTCCCAAATCAAAGGCTAACCCAGGGATTAATGTCTCCCGTCTGGTCTGTGGATGTTAATGTTTAATGAGAGGAAAAAGGCAACAGTTAGACAGGGGGTCAACAGCTTGATCCCCAGTCAACAAGTGTCGAAGTGTCCTTGGGCGAGACGTCTTGGACATGTCTAAAGGATTAAGTATATGTAGGTTCAAGGGTTCAAGGTTCTTTATTGTCAAACTAACATAGCTACAGAGTAATTATGTCGTTGAGAATCTTAGGTCACAGGCTTCTCCAACACTGCAACACAATAATACAGATAAGCAGACAATATTAAAAACAATATTAAAGTATATTATATCTTTATATATATGTTAGGTTGCTTAGGATAAAAGCTTAGTGACTTATTGTAGAAGTTATGAGGAAAACGTGACGAACAACTTCAATCTTTGACTACACAAGGTGTGTGTCGTTAATGTATACGATATGATAATAATTTATTGTCAGATCAAGTCTGAAATGTTACTTGCATCACAGCAGCTCCATTTGTAACATCAAACAAGGACAAATATTAAGACACGATATAAGAAAAACCAACATTTAACATCACGTTGCAATCACTGAAGAGAAACATGCTCAAAGACCCTTTAGGGATTCAGCTCTAATACCGTCTCTTCACCATCTGAATCCATCCGTCCGATTGAACTGCTGGACCACATATACATATGTTTTGAAGCCTTAGAGATTGTTAAAGGTGACTATGTCTGAACTAAACTATACAGTATATAGAGATGTGTTAATTCCTTTTTGTCTTAACTTAGATGAACAGAATATTATTTGTGTCTGCCGTCCACTTATACATTGCCAAATGTTTTATCACAGTTTGGCAAATTCAATTATAGTATTTTAGGGTTATTACTGATCTATAAAATAAGAAAATACATTCAAGATTAATGAAGATATTTTTTACAGAAAGTGGTTTGATGGCTTTTCACAACATTTACTGTAATATTGACTGGAATCCATATTTAAGTGGCCCTTACCAGGCGAGTTCAATGTTCTTATATATACCAAAAACCATAGTGATACAGATTGTTATAGATCAGGTTTAGCAGGGGGATGCAGAGACATGTTTGGAGATATTTACCCAGCAGGAATAAAAGGAACTGAAGGAACAAGTACACAGAAGGTAAAGGTGTGTGTTGACGGAAACAGAAAGAAACTCTCCAGAGGACGATGTGGTGGGTCAGCGAAACCAAAACACGTTACTCCTACAGCGAGTAGCGAGCAGTTTGCTTGTTGTCAGTCCAAATATTACTGCCACGATCTGTGTTTGTGGTGTTTTGTCTTGTCTAGATCTGTTTTTGGTTGTCTGTCTGCGTTGTGTTTTGTCTTGTTTGGATTTGTCTGTGGTTCCCTGTCGTTAGTTTCCCTGTGTCTGATTACCCGATTGTGTTCACCTGTGGCCCCTGTGTTTTCTCCTCCCTCCTCACCTGTGTCTTGTTTGTGTGATTAGTCTTGTGTGTATTTAAGTTCTGGTTTTTCTGTCTGGCTTTGTCGGTTCGTCTTTTGTCATGACTAGTTCGTCGGTGAGTGTTCTGTCTGTCCAAGTTCTATTAGTATCCTTGAAATAAAGGTGTATCAGTTTAATCTGCATTTGGGTCCTGCTTCCTTCGCTCTACCGTGACAGAACGAACCGACCACAAAATGGACCCAGCAGATGATCCATGGGAGGTTGAATTACAGCATTTAACTTTCTATCTGGCTTGCTGCTTCGATTGGTGGAAGGGAGCGTCCAGTGTTCGGCAGAAGAGGGACGCTCTGGTAGAGGCGCTCCGGTTGGCAGCAGAGAAACCATGTTTTGTTGAGTTTTTACCTGACTGGATTTTGGACTTCCTTCAAGCATGTGATTCCAGGCATGCTAGCTCCCTGTCTCCCAATTCCCAACCTGGCACCATACGCCTTGGTGGGTTCCGCCTGAAGTCAACCCGTGCTTCTGCCCCAGTTCCTGCTCCTGTCCAGAGGTCGTATTCCGGAACTCGTCAGGCTTATGGAGGTCCACGGAGTATTCAGGAGGCTGCTAAGAGGAGTCGTCGCAAGGCCAGGCTAGCAGCCCGAGCCCCAGCAGCCATGGTTCCGGCTCCGGTACAGGCCCCAACAGCCATGGTACCGTGCTCCAGTACCACCCCACACAGCTATTGATCCGTGTTCCGGTTCCTTGCCCAGCAGCCATGGTTCCGGCTCCAGTGCCGGCCCCAGCAGCCATGTTTCCGGCTCCAAAACCGGCCCACACAGCCATGATCCAGGCTTCAGATCCGGACCTTACAGCCATGTTTCCGGCTCCAGAACTGGATCTTACAACCGTGGTCCCTGCACCAGAGCTGGCCCATACAGCCATGGTTCCGGCCCCAGTTCCAGCCATGGTTCCGGCTCAAGTACCGGCTCCAGCAGTCATGGTCCCGACTCCAGCACCTCGTCTCCTGCTGGCTCCCCAGCCGACGCCAGCTCCCCGAGTCTTGTCGGCGTACCGGCCGACTCCAGCACCTCGTCTCCTGCTGGCTTCCCAGCCGACGCCAGCTCCCCGAGTCTTGTCGGCGTACCGGCCGACTCCAGCACCTCGTCTCCTGCTGGCTCCCCAGACGACACCAGCTCCCCGTGTCCTGTCGGCGTACCGACCGACACAAGTTCCCTCTCAAGTCCCCTCTCAAGTCCCCTCTCAAGTTCCTACCCGAGTCCCCTCTCAAGTTCCTACCCGAGTCCCCTCTCCAGTTCCTACCGAGTCCCCTCTCCAGTTCCCTCTCGGGTCCCCTCTCGAGTCCCCTCTCGAGTCCCCTCTCGAGTCCCCTCTCCAGTCTCCTCTTGAGTCATTTCTCGAGTCCCCTCTCGAGTCTCCTCTCCAGTTCCCTCTCCAGTTCCCTCTCAGGTCCCCTCTCGAGTCCCTTCTCGAGTCCCCTCTCTAGTCACCTCTCAAGTTCCTACCCGAGTCCCCTCTCGAGTCCCCTCTCCAGTCCCCTCTCGAGTTCCCTCTCGAGTTCCCTCTCGAGTCCCCTCTCGAGTTCCCTCTCGAGTTCCCTCCTCTAGTCCCTCCTCTAGTCCCTCCTTTAGTCCCCTCTCTAGTCCCTCCTCTAGTTCCCCTCGCGAGTCCCCTCTCGAGTTCCCTTCTCTAGTTCCTCCTCTAGTCCCTCCTCTAGTCCCTCCTCTAGTCCCTCCTTTAGTCCCTCCTCTAGTCCGTCCTCTAGTCTCTCCTCTAGTCCCCTCTCGAGTCCCCTCTCTAGTTCCCCTCTCGAGTCCCCTCTCGAGTTCCCCCTTGGTTCCCCTCTCGAGTCTCCTCTCGAGTCTCCTCTCGAGTCCCCTCTCGAGTCACGTCTCAAGTCCCTACCCAATGTCCTGGTCCGTTGGAGGTTCCGCTGGGGTTCCTACCAAACCCTTGTCCTGTTCCGTTGGAGGCCCCGCCATCCTCTGTCTCGCCGGGGGTCCTGCCAATCCCGTGTCCTGGTCCTCTTCCGTGGAGGATCCTGCCGAGACCTGTCCCACCAGCTCTGGTTCCTGTCCGGCCGTCACCGGGTCCTGCCCGGCCTCCGGCGCTGGCCCGTCATCGCCTTCCTGCCCGGCCTCCGGAGCTCTCTGGTCTTCGCCCTCGAGCCCGGCCCCCTGAGAGCCGCGGTCTTCGCCCTCGATCCCGGCCCTCTGTGAGCCGTGGTCTTCGCCCGCGATCCCGGCCCCCTGACTCTTCCTGCCGCTGCCCTAGTCCTCGAGCCCGGCCCCCTGACTCTTCCTGCCGCTGCCTTCGCCCTCATGCTCGGCCGCCCGAGTTCCCCACCTTAGACTCTGCCTTGCCCCCGGCCGTCCGCCCGAATCCCCCTTTTTGAACTCTGCCTTGCCTCGGGCCGTCCGCCCGAGATCCCTTCCTGGTCCTTTGCTGTGCCTCTGGGCGGTCAGCTCAGTCCCGTCCTCCTGACCCCCTCCACCCAGCCTGGTGGCCTAGTGATACGTCTTGTTTGTGGGATTAGTCTTGTGTGTATTTAAGTTCTGGTTTTTCTGTCTGTCTTTGTCGGTTCGTCTTTTGTTGTTGACTGTGTTCACCGGTGAGTGTTCTGTCTGTCCAAGTTCTAATAGTATCCTTGAAATAAAGGTGTATCAGTTTAATCTGCATTTGGATCCTGCTTCCTTCGCTCTACCGTGACAATTACGACATTGAAACTGAATTCTTAAGGATTTTCAAAATATTGAAGAGGTTGTCATTTCTCATTACAACAGGAACCTGTTCTTGTAGTGTAAACAATTCATCAGCACTTTTTCCTCTTCCCCCGATGTGTCTGGTACTACCAAGAGTTTAATGACATGTGGGCAGTTTACTATGGGCTGGTTTCTGATGCAATTCCTAGAAGAGGCTAGTGGAAGAGTTTCTAATGGATGAACTATTGAGTCAGTCACTGTGTATGGCGAACCGTCAGGGCCTTGAAGGTATTCAGAGAATACCCTGGAACACTCAGATTAAACAAACAAAAAATCGATTTAATTATATAAATAAAATGTATATAAAATGAATAAATGAGAATCGTATCTGTGTTGTTGATCTGTAATATTACAGTGTTACGTTGATTTGTTTCTCCTTCTCAGTCCATGCACTACGCATTTCAGTGGTTTTGTGTTAGAAAAGAAAGCAACCAATCAGATCTTGTTCTGGGTCTCTGGGTAGAATATCCTTCAACCAAGGTATTCTACATCCTTGATCGAATGCCCTGGCCGTTGCACTGAATGAGAGCGTACGTTTGGACTGACAGTTTGATCAACCAATCATATATTGATCTGTAGCCAATGGGCGTATTCTTTCAGAGTTTCCCCCGGTTCCAGGGTACTCTAGAAGGCCCGGTAGTTCACTGGCTCGAGACCAAACCAATTCTGAAGACCTCTACCCAAGACCCATGTATTTAGCTGGTTCTGAGAGAAGAATCAACATTGTGCATAACAAGATAAATATAGATATAGACTCTTATCTTATATACTCTTATGGCACTACTTCTATTCTATTTTATTGTATTACCTGCACTATTTTATCTGTTTTATTGTGTTTATTGTGTTGGAGGAGCCTGGGACCTAAGATTTTCATCGACATAATAACTACACTGTAGTTATGTACGAATGACCATAAAAGCCTTGAATCTTGAATCACTATACCTCTATCAGCTGACGCTAACAGGCAGGAATAGGAAGACTAAACACTGGGAGCACAGCAGCTCAAGGTTACAGGTGCCTGAGCTCAATGAGGGCAGTACAAACTGATGAACTGGGTCAAAGTTATGGGCCTAGAACAAATATTTCCCCAACATCCACCATGTGTTTGTCCTCACCATAAACAGAGAGGGAAGCGCCGGCCTGCAGCTGGGGGTTCGCGCTCTGCACAACGTAGAGTCCCGAGTCGGCCACGGTGACGGAGGTCAGGGTGAGCGCTCCGGTCTGGACGTCCACCGTGGCCCGGCCCGTGTGGCTGGGGAAGACGGCCTGCTGGGCCCCGGTCCAGGTGAGGATGAGGGACCCCCCCACGGCCCAGCTGCCACTGTTCAGAGCCGTGGACGGAGACAGAGACAGCGTCACGGAGGCCCCGACCACTGCAGGGTTCATGGAGGACCGCACCTCCACAGCCCCAGTGGACAGAAAACCTGGAGAAGAGAAGTGAACTGTGATTTAAATAGCTCATTGATATGGCAAGCCGCGAGTATTTATTCCTTATCCTTGATGTCAGACGGCAGTTGCCTACACCTGTTGACTTTTTGATTGCACTTGTTAGATATATGGTCACACTATGGCAGTCTGCTTTACTAGTTGAATAAAAGATTATACTAGTCACTCTTTTTCAGCAACAAGCAGCACTTTTGTCCGACTAGTTACTACATAAGCCTTACTAGTGACGCCAGGAGCAGCACTAGTAGCAAAGTCCCAACTTTTAAGCATTTAGTTTATTTCTATTACAGCACCAGTGGATAGCAAACCTAGAGAAGAGAAGTGAACAGTAAAAATGCTTTTTAAGAATGGCGTTTTACTAGATCTTTAAAACCCCCACTTGTTGCCATGCCGGCCTAACCGTCACCGTTTTTATTTTGTTGTTTACTTTATTATATATATTTTTTTTTTGTATCGACCATTTTACTCTGTAGCAGTTTTGTTTACTCAAATGAAAAGTGCGCTTATAAATAAAATTGATTATTATTATTATTATTAAAATGAGCTCATTGAAGACTTCATTTAGTTTGTGTTTATGTTGGCACCAGAGCCTTCCATTGGAAAGCAAACAGCAGGTCATGCCTCAACAGGAAAAAGACAGTGGAAATTAAAGCATAGAAAATAAATGATGGTACCAGATGTTAGATGCTTTGTTCTTCACGTAAAAAACGATCTACAACCCAGACACCAAAGACAACAGATGTTTTAGAGAACAGTGTTTGTTAATAACTTCAATATAAATGACACACACTTACATTTCTGATTATTTAGTGTGGTCAAGGGACTCTAAAAGACTACAATTGCCAGCCCTTTAAGACACACATATGAGGTACTTGTGGAAGACACCATAGAAACTAATATAATATAAAATAATATTATATAGAGAGAGACAATCTAAGTTAATCATTTTTATTTGAGTTGTGCCTCTTTTGTTTTGATTCATTTGATTACTGCATGGCCTATTTTCTTTGTTAAATGTGTGGAAATAATTGTATTTTGATTCACCGCAAGTCACACAACCGTAACACATCTAAAGTCATCACAACTGTCAGTAAAACTAATAAATGAAATGATAACACATTAGAAATGTTTGTAAAAGAAGGTCTAAGTGACCCTGAGACCCTACCTTGTATTAAAGCCAGCATTATAATCGCCAGGGTTCCTTCACCTCTCCTCTCCATTTTCTGTTGATGTTCTGAGGACATCCTCATTATTCCTCCTCTATTATACTAAGAAAACAAGCGTCAAGCCCCCTACTCATAAATACCTGCAGAAGCAACCCCTCTTCTTATCTGCAGGTGTTTCTTGTTATTTGGCATTCACTCTTGTCAAACAAACAAAAGGAGCATGCCATTTTTTGTTTACATCTTGGGTGAAGTTCTGTAAATGGCCAACGAGCAATATGACAAATTGTGACACATGGTATGTGAGCGAGGATTTTGGGGTGGGGGTTGTAGGATGATGTGGAAAACATTAGGTCAGTTTCCACTTTGAGAAGAATAACTAGATGAGCCGAACATAAGTTTATAACAACACAAATCCAATATGAGAGACGATCCTGTTACACCTTGCAAGCATGGACACGGCCATACAAAAGTAACATGGAATTCAATCTCTTTTTTGCAGTACATCTCAAGTCATACAGACAGTATAATCACGCCACCTTAGAAGAGGAAAACAGTTGTGTATTCACTATGGGATTTGAGAACTTTTACAAGGTCGTTATATTATTTTACCTTCCAGACACCAGAGCAAATCCCCCAATGTGAAGGTTAAACCACTTTAAGCCTCGAAGTGTTTTCATCCTAAACTTATATTCTACAGATTCAGCCAGGACTTTGGCTGCATGGTCAATATTATTGTGTTGTTATTTAATAAACCACTTATATTACTGTATTTAAGTCACAAAGTTGTATTTCATATTTGTATAATCTATTATTTTTTTTGTTTGAAGTCATTTGAATTATTTGTATGGTTGTCATGAAAGCTTTTTTCATGGCTTAGTCGAATACTCCATTCTGATTCAGTTTGGACATTTTAGAGGTAGTTCATACTCGATAACACACCGCTGCTGAGAATAACATGACCGTTGCTATTTTCGGCTCAAAAGATATTTGGGAAGCAGTATAAAAAGTGCTATACAAAATAATGTGTTTGAATGATTGATTATTTATCATAGGGCATTCTTTGTATACAATATGGTTGGTGTTATCCAGGGCGTTCTGCTCTGTATAGATTCAACCTCTACTCATGAAAGGTACACTAACAATGAAAACACCTGCAGCAGATCTGTGCAGTACATGTTTGCGATGAATGAGAATCAGTTCTGTGTACTCAGTGTACTGCATCGAGCAATTAGTGACACAACAACCAATGACAGACGTTTACATGTAGTCTTAACTCCTGATACAAACAGAATAGAATACTGTATGCTGTTTGACATGACCAGCATATTACATATTTACAATGCAATCAGCGGTCATTTTTTTTAGATGCAGGCTCTTCTAGAAATGGACGTTGAGTGGGCAAACCATTTTACCTTTCTCAATAGCACTCAGTAAACACCTGTGGCTTTATTTGTGCTGCGGTCGTGCAAAGGTCAGTATCTGAGTATCTAAGCACGCCTGTGTTGTTATACCTGACACACACACACACACACACACACACACACACACACACACACACACACACACACACACACACACACACACACACACACACACACACACACACACACACACACACACACTCACACACACAGATGAGATTGATGACTGGGCTGCAGTATTTGAACAGCATGAATGTGAGTAGGGGCAGCAGCAAGAGTTGAATGGTTTGTCATCAGGCTCATTATACTTTTTTTGTGTTACTTTTTATTTGTATTTCTTAAAGAGAAATAGACTGTTTCATTTTCAATACTTGATTTTGTTTGCTTGGCAGTTTTATTAACAGTTGTGTAATAAGTATTATGACAGTATATTTTAGTTAAAGGAGCTCAATTTGTCTGTTTTGTTTGTCTACTGTCTTGTTAACAAACAAAAATGATATTCATATTCAGTGTAGCCATTGACATGTTACCTAAATAAAATGACATACAGTAAGTATAATCATCAAACTATACTCAAAGTACTAGAATTAAAAAGTAATTATGCAGAATGGTCTATTTCAGATCATATATCAATTATATAGTTACACTTGATGCATCTATACGTATTACTTTAATGTTGACAGTTAAAGTGGACATTATTTTAAATATGTTTGCGTAGGTATCTCATTTGTGTGTTGATAATATGTTAAATGTACAAAATGATTGCATTAAATACGATTTTGAAAGTAACTATAGCTGTCAAATAAATGAAGTGGAGTAAAAAGTATAATATGTAGAGTAGCACAAAGTGACAGAGTATCTCGAAGTAGAGCTTCTGTTTTTTCCTCCATGTGATAAAGGTTTCAGGAACAGGAAAATAAACATATAATAAAACTTCCAGGAATACAAAAAATGACAGAGGAGTTTCTTGAAGGCAAGAGTCTGTACAGAAAAACTGTGGCAAGGTAAGTTTATTTATATAGCACCTTGCAACACAGGGCAATTCAAAGTGCTTTACAAAAATAAAAGACATTAAGAAAATGGCATTTAAAAAAGCAAAGATAATAAAATAAACATTAAAAGAAAAAATACATGAATAAAAGTTTACAGTGCAGTTTAAGATGTGAATAGTTCAATTAAAAGCAGCGGCAAAGTAGCACAAGTCGACGAGTAAGGGATAATTGTTAGAGTTTATTGAAGGATAAAAGTGTTTTCATAAACTGTGTTTTCATAATGTATTCTCATTGCTGTGTTACAAGGAGTGTTAATGGAGGAACAAAGAAGAGTCTGTTTAAAATGGCACACATACACACACACACAGATTCACATGACTGACAGTCACAAGATCCACACTAACAAATAAGGCGTTGGTCAAGACCACATGATTGTCTCATGTTACTGTTTGTTGAAATAAAAAGACTGCACTGAGAGAAGGCGGGTGAGAGTTGGTTCTCCTAGCTGAGAGTTGGCTCTCCTAGCTGAGAGTTGGTTCTCCTAGCTGAGAGTTGATTCTCCTAGCTGAGAGTTGGTTAAGGAGTGGACATGGCATATGTCACTCGCCGATTCTCCTAGCTGAGAGTTGATTCTCCTAGCTGAGAGTTGATTCTCCTAGCTGAGAGTTGATTCTCCTAGCTGAGAGTTGATTCTCCTAGCTGAGAGTTGGTTAAGGAGTGGACATGGCATATGTCACTCGCCGATTCTCCTAGCTGAGAGTTGGCTCTCCTAGCTGAGAGTTGGCTCTCCTAGCTGAGAGTTGGCTCTCCTAGCTGAGAGTTGGTTAAGGAGTGGACATGGCATATGTCACTCGCCGATTCTCCTAGCTGAGAGTTGGCTCTCCTAGCTGAGAGTTGGCTCTCCTAGCTGAGAGTTGGCTCTCCTAGCTGAGAGTTGGTTAAGGAGTGGACATGGCATATGTCACTCGCCGATTCTCCTAGCTGGGAGTTGGTTAAGGAGTTGACATGACATGTCACTCGCTGATTCTCCTTGCAGCAAGTAAACTTGAAACTCGAGTACTGTTATCTCTGTTCACTGGGTTTTGGTATATTTGAACCGAGCTGGGGTTTACCCTTACAAAGTAATAGAAATACCCTACATTAATGTGCAGTGAGGCGGTCATTATGGGGAAAAGAACACCCGACATGCTGATCAGCTTTTCGGCCAAACTGTATACAGTTCAATCGACCGGACTTCTTTCTGCAGATGTGAGCGTCCTTAACAACGGTCAATAAGTGCTTGACAGCGTACTTCACTACTGGATTGACAACGTGTCACCTGTTCTGAATTGACCAATCAGAATCGAGTATTGAACTAAGCCAGTAATAAGGATAATTGAATACTGACGAGTGTTAACCTCATAATATGATTATTTTGAATTCAGGCAAGGTACCATGAAAAAGATGTGTCTTTGTATGAAGGGTAGTGTTTTTTAAATGTTGTATTTGTGTTTGTTTTTGTACCTGTACCTCAGTGTAATTTGACCTTGAGAAGTGCACTTCTCTCTCTCTCTCTCTATCTCTCTCTCTCTCTCCACTTTCAAAATCTATTTAAAACTCATAACAAACTAAATGTCCAAAGTTGTCCTGAAATTAACTTATTAAATAAACAAAACGAAAAATATAGCCATACTTATGCAAACAACATTGAATCTGGACTTGACATTATTCTGATTAGGCCTAGCCCAGTGGCGTAGCCCACCCACATGCACGTCTGGCCCACCCACAGCCAATCAGCGCTTCATAGCGCAGAGCCGGGAAGCCCAGAAGGAAGTGCCACAAACTGCAGTTCATCTAGTGGCCGACAGGGGATGGATGCAAAAAGGAGCAATTCCCATAGACCCCCATGTTAAATTGCCCAACTTTACAGCAGAAATAAACATGTTTCTAGTCTGGATCCAATAAAACTTATTCTGGATATAGTTAGATTCCACCTTCATGACAATGGAATAGGGAGTGCATTTTTTTACCGTGAGTTTTTATAGTAAGTAAAGTAACTTTTGCCGTGAGTGAATGAAAGTATTATTTCTTCTTGAGGTCTGCAGTTTAGCGTGTACACATTTGCTGAATATGAAAACACTCAGTGTGTGCCCACTGTGCGACTGTCAAGGATAAACAACCTGTGCCCCCGATATATGTTGTATGTATTATTGCTACACAAACATTACATTGCAGTTTAAGTGTCGCCAACTCCGTTTAAGAGATCTCTCTCCCCCGTCTGTGTGCGAGGGGGCGGGGCAGTTTACACACACGCAGCTGCTACATGCAGCAACACACACACACGGAGGAGATGGCGGAGAGAACGCGCTTCGAGGTGGTTAAACTATAGCCGTGTCGATGTGGAGAATACTCGTTACCAAAAGTGCAATAAGAGTTTAGCATGTGAGGGCGGTAACACGAGCAATTTGTCTAAACATTTAGCAAAAGTGCTCCACATCCAGACGGAGAAATGCACCGGGTTCCACTGTCTCTCTAGCAGCTCTGTAGCCCCATCCACGAGTAACGTTTCCACGTCAGGTGTTATGTATGCTAGCAGCAACACACAGAGTTAACCACATTATACAAACATGGGTTAATGATTAGAGGAAACTGAGTTAGTTATTTGGTTAAAGTTTCAGCTATTCTGTTCACAGTTCTGTCATCACATTATTTAATACCATCCATCCATCTTCTTCCGCTTATCCGTGGTCGGGTCGCGGGGGTAGCAGTTCCAGCAGAGAGCCCCAAACTTTCTTTTCCCTGGCGACATCAACCAGCTCTGACTGGGGGATCCCAAGGCGCTCCCAGGCCAGCGAAGAGATATAATCCCTCCACCTGGTCCTAGGTCTACCCCTTGGTCTCTTCCCAGCTGGACGTGCCTGGAACACCTCCCTAGGGAGGCGCCCAGGTGGCATCCTAACTAGGTGCCCGAACCACCTCAACTGGCTCCTTTCGACGCGAAGGAGGAGCGGCTCAACTCCGAGTCCCTCCCTGATGACCGAACTTCTCACCTTATCCCCAAGGGAGACACCAGCCACCCTGCGGAGAAAACCCATCTCGGCCGCTTGCAAGGTACATTATTTAATACGATTTGTTAAAACATTGTTGTTTCTTTTGATGTGAAATATCATGTATTTAATTGAAATAAAAAGCAATGTTAGTTTTGTTCACAATTTGTTTAGTTAGTTTACCTTGTTTTTTCTCTCCAAAAGAACCGATAAAAGTAATGTTAAAGGACCGGATCGATAACACATAGAGATAGACATACTTTATTGTCATTTCAACAAGACACAGAGTGTACTATTAAAACGTACTGGCTTACAGGAACAGGATAATATAAAAACTTGATAAAATTGTACATATAAATAAATAATAGTGACGTGGTGCTGATAAAAATTAAAGATAAAGTGTGCGTTTAAAATATAAAGACTTACTATACATATAAATAAAATAGACATATTATATAACAAGTGCTCTTTACACAGCGTAATGTAATCTCTGTGTTACTGGTCTACTTGCTGTTCAGCAGTCTGATGGCTTGGGGGAAAAGCTATTGCAGAATCTGGCTGTTCTGCTCTTAATACTGCGGAACCTCTTGCCGGAGTGCAGCAGGGAGAACAGAGCATGGTGAGGATGAGTGGGGTCTTTCAAAATGTTCTGGGATTTTGTCAGGCAGCGTTTCTGAGCGGTGTCTCTGATGGGAGGGAGAGAAACTCTGATGATCTTCTCTGCTGTCCTGACCACTCTCTGCAGAGACTTCCAGTCTTTGGCGTTGCAGTCTCTCGACCAGATGGAGATGCCGCTGGTCAGCACGCTCTCTATGGTTCCTCTGTAGAACGTGGTGAGGATGGGAGGGGGGAGCTGTGCAGGAAGTGTAGGCGCTGCTGTGCCTTCTTAAATAGTGATGTAGTGTGAGTGGACCAGGTCAGACTGCTTGTGATATGCACCCCCAGGAACTTGGTGCTGTCTGTAGTCTTCACTGCTGTGCCGTTGATGTGGAGTGGTGGGTGACAGTGCTTTTTGTTCCTGAAGTCGACAATCATCTCTTTTGTTTTATCGACATTCAGGATCAGGTTGTTGGTGTTACACCAGTCTGTCAGATGTTTCACCTCCTCCCTGTAGGCCTGTTCGTTGTTGTCCCTGATGAGTCCCACCACTGTTGTATCGTCTGCGTACTTTATGATGTGGTTGGTACTGAACCTGAAGCCTATGTTTTTGTTTTCACTGCTAATTTATGCTTATGTTCTATTAGTGCATTAAAAAATCATTAAAATCATTAATGAAGTTTCAGCTCAGACCCCACGCTTAATATGTCTCCCCCTGGCCCACCTACATTTCTCCAGGCCCACCCACACAATAATTCCTGGCTACGCCACTGGCCTAGCCTACATTGCAAATAAGCAGACAGCGCTGCTTTTCAACACACACACACACACACACACACACACACACACACACACACACACACACACACACACACACACACACACACACACACACACACACACCTTGGGTTTTGAAGACTGATAAATCCGAAATGGATGAACAAACTTTGCAGCACAGTTTCCCAGCTTTGCAGTCTATCCACGGGTAGCCTCTTGTTTCCTCCGCCACATCTCCTCCGTCCATACCTCTGGGAAAGGTGAGCTTGAGCTAGCCAGGGGGACGTTGCTAGCGCAGCTAACGTGCACGTTAGCTAGCATTATCCACGTCTTTAGGCGGCTCTTCTGATGATGTATTACTCGCAGCTTCACTTGTAGCTTCGGTGCTGCTAGCCTCTTTCTTCTTGTGAATTATATTCTTTTTAGAAAATAAGTCAAGTAAAACATGTTAGCCTGCCATTATAGAGCTTTTTCGTTAGTGTTCTTGAGGGAAAGAGCTGCCGCAAAATCGACGGGCGCGGCGAGCTGGCTCACCGTGGGTGTGTCAGTGACTATGGTCAGTGACCGCGGGGTCAGTATGAATCATACTTTAAGGAAATCGTTTTTATTTTTTATTTTAATTACTGTGAAATGTATTATGTTTTCGTCATTATTACAACAAATACACACTTGCAACTGATAACACTGGCAATGATTGTATATTTATTAGACTTAAAAAAAAGATCATGCTCCAAATAAGTGGGGGTACGGCGTACCCCCGCGTCCAACGCCCACTACACCACTGCTGCAGCTGGTTTATAAAGCACTGAATGATTTAGGCCCAAAATACATTTTTGACCTCCTGCTAAATGTTGAACCATCCAGATCTCTCAGGTCTTCAGGGACTGGTCAGCTTTCTGTCCCCAGAGTCAGAACTAAACATGGAGAAGCAGCGTTTAGTTATTATGCTCCAAATATCTGGAACAAACTCCCAGAAACCTGCAGGTCCGCTGCAACTCTTACTACTTTCAAATCCAGGCTGAAAACCTTTCTTTTTGCCGCTGCTTTTAATTGAACTATTCATATCTTAAACTGCACTGTAACTTTTATTCATGTATTTTTTCTTTTAATGTTTATTTCATTAGCTTTTCTTTTTAATGACTGATTTTAAATGCCATTTTCTTAATGTCTTTCATGTTTGTAAAGCACTTTGAATTGCCTTGTGTTGAAAGGTGCTATATAAATAAACTTGCCTTGCCTTTGTATAAAATGTTAATAAAAACATTGTCCAAAAAAAGAAAAGAAAAAGGTAGCACAAGTCACAGGCAGCTGGTCAAAGACATAAAACATGGGTAACACTTTATATTAAGGTACACAAATTAACCATCAACTAGTTGTTAATTAACATGCATATTAGCAGTATATTGGCTCTTTATTAGTCATTATAAAACACTTATTAATGCCTTATTCTACATGACCATATTCTACAAGTAATAAGCCATTAGTTGAGAGTTTTTCCGCATTAACCCTCTAATTAGTGCTTATTTGTTGCAAGTAAGGAACTTATTGTACATGAGTTTTGGTCTTAATATGCGCTGCCCAATATGGGCCTAATAAGGCAGTAGTACCACAAGAATAGTAATTCTCCCATAATAACACTTAACAAATATTATCTATTCTTATGGAACAAGACATGAAACTACAAGTGTTAATTAAGTCTAAACAACTCAAAATTAGCTATTTATATCTAAGAACATGTTCCCTATTCTAAAGTGAAGTCTTGTTCATAACCAATAAGCTATTAGTTTGACTCTAATTTACCAGAACAGGTTCCCTATTCTAAAGTTGCCTCCTCTTCACACTTTGTAAATACATTATAGCACACAACTACTGAAATTAACCTCAACAGTACATGAACAAAGTAGGCACACGTTGAAATATCTGTTTTATTAATGAACCACTAAAGAGAGGTTCAGACACATACATGTACCAAAACATGTCAAGTTTCTCCAAGGCTGAGAACACATATGCAGCCTGTACTTTTTAATAAAAACTGATTTTTAACAGAGTTTATGTATTTGTGATCATACTGTGTGACCTGCTTGTATGTTCTTACACAATAGGTGTACTGTTCTCTCTCTGTGTTGTCTCAGTGTGAACATAGATTAAACAGCCAGCCAAACTCTTTTGAGAGCCAGGGAATGAGCAGCCATGCTCCTTTATTGACTTATTTGCAGTCCAGTGACATTCAAACGGAGTGAAACTATAAAAAAGAAGTTACAAGGCACTTAATGATCTCATACATGCAAGTGTAACATACACAGATGAACACATTAGGACCGCTTAGTGTAAACAAGGTAAACATAGCTAATGCTAGCTGTACAATAAGCATGTATACAGGCTAGTATGGCTAACGCTAGCATGTATGCTAACGCTAGCGCGAATGCTGACGCATTTTCTCATTGAGTTTAAACATCTCCACATGTCATCACATAAACACAATACATGTTACTAATCCTTACAGTGTAAGTGTAAGACTTACACTTACAGTCATTGCTTTCTGACGGACTTGACCCTTTTACTCTTCAGGTTGCATAGGGAACATTAGTGGCAGTGTACTCATGGATGTCTACTGCCATTATATTCCGTTCACGTTCTCCTACTTCCTGTACCCGGGTCTAACCTTCAGTACACATTTTACAAAAATATAAATGTGCAAATATGAAACATACAGGTCAATATCACCTTGCTATTGGTAGCTGAACTGTCAATACCCCAAAACATATTATAAGATATAAATACCTAATTTTGAGTTATTTAGACACAATTAACACTTATAGTTTCATGTCTTGTTCCATAAGAATAGATCATATTTGTTAAGTGTTATTATGGGAGAATTACTATTCTTGTGCTACTACTGCCTTATTACGCCCATATTAAGCAGCGCATATTAAGACCAAAACTCATGTACAACAACTTCCTTACTTGCAATAAATAAGCACTAATTAGAGTGTTATTGAGGAAAAACTCTCAACTAATGGCTTATTACTTGTAGAATATGGTCATGTAGAATACGGCATTAATAAGTGTTGTATAATGACTAATAGAGAGCCATTATACTGCTAATATGCATGCTAATTAACAACTAGTTGATGGTTAATTTGTGTACCTTAATATAAAGTGTTACCAAAACATGATACAAGTCTCTCTGTCTGTGAGTTTATCTGTCATAACTCATAATAATGTGGTATGCAAAATAATGTTGCAAATGTGAATGCAAATGGTTAATAATTTCTGCCATGGACTTTGCCAGGTGACTGCTTGATGCCCTCATGTCCTGGTCGTGTAATCCAACACCCCGACCAGAAGAACCACATTTCCCTAAAAGAAAGGAGGATCGTGCTTTGTGGTGACCGTGATCAGGATTACGTGCACCTGTTTTATAGGGGTCTGAGTTTTTCTTTCTCACAACGCCTTGCTTTTATTCAAGTGTAAATGTACGTGTGGGTTTATTGATGTTTCGGTGGAATGACTCATCACAATCCAAATGTGTGATTAATGCTTTCAGGTCAAATAATGGATTATGGGAAACTTGGAAGTGCAAGCTTAACCCCCTAGTTAGCATTTGTATGTATTTCATTGCCCTGAAGTGATTTTAGGAGTAATGATAGAGTATTTTTATTGTGTTGGCTTGCTGTTCACGACAAAAACTTGAAATCTTGCCACGTATATGTGTCTAACATCTAGTCAGAATATGTCTTGACACTTGCTATAAGACATCATAACTTCAGAAGTAACAATGCAGTGAGATATCGAGGTCTTGTTTTTAGACAATGCATCATCTTGTTAAGTCAAAACATCTTATTTTGAGTTGTATCTCAGATTAAATTAATTAATTTTCACATATTCATTGGAACCAACTAACATCAGAAAACAGAACACTTTTGAGCATATGTGGCTTATATTGAAACACGGCATTTCCTGATTCTGGTCAAATATAGTTCAAAATAAGTTCCCCCAGCTAATTACAAGATCTGATTTATCTAAATACCCCTCCTTATTTCAAGCAATCTCACCAAGCTAATTTTCACTTGTTCTATTGGCAGATTTTTGCACTTATTTCAAGTGAAACACCTTGTTTTCACAATTTGTTCAACTCGTTTTTGGAGCAGCATTTTTTCCAGTGTGGGATTGATATTGCCTAATCGCCTTTTGCTATTTTCATTAAGGAACACCGTGAAGTAGGACTTTGGACTTAATCTTCATTGTACTGTTGTATTGTATTGTATTGTGTTAAACAAACCAAACTGAACTTATCTAAACTATAGTCAACATTCTTCAGAGGTATAAACAATAAAACAAATACCGCGCAGTTATAAAAATAGCTCAATATCAAGCTCATTTATTTTGTAACTGATAGCCCCATTATCTTCCTTTGGAAAGCAAACAGCAGGCCAAGCCCAAAAGATAAGTAGAGTTAATACAAGCAGGAAAAGACCGGACAAATAAAAGCAAAGAAAGAAAAAAAAGGACAAGATGTTCAAGCACAATTGTTTGTTTTTTATTCCAATTATCTATCTACATAAAATGTATTAAGCCTTCTATGTGTGTAGGGGCTCAAGATACATACAGTTTCACTGATTATCAAGGGTGCTGATGGGCAAGTACACAGAACATGTATTAGAGTTGTACATAAAGTAAACATAGCTGCCCAAAATGTTATAATATATATCATTTAATTTTTACTGCAACCTCAGTTTCAGTATTAATGTAAAGTATTTCATGGACAGAAAGTGACAAGCCTCTGCTTTCTGTCCATGAAATCTGCTCTGATGAGGAATGGCAAAGATTTTTTATAGTGTTTTTAAATAAACGTCATTGTTTTCCTTCCCTTTTTTACTCAAACTACATGGCAATGATATGAAACAGATAATATAACTTAAGGAAAAAGACACAGAAACAAAACCAGAAAGAGGATGAATGATATTGCTGCGTCACAGGAGTACTGTTCGAGTAAATCACAGCGAGGCCTCTGTCTCCCTCATCTGTTGCTCTGCGTAATGTCTAATCCCATCTATTCAGGTTCAGAGGAAAAGGAGGGACTTTGATGAGTCACTAACTAGTCATCAGTATAAATGAGTATGGTATTTTCCATATAGACGTTGACTGCACAGAAAATCTTTTCAGCCTGCGAGTTAATCAGTAACACCTCCAGATCAGAGGTTAACTAAAGAGGCGATGTCTCAAGATGCTAAAGGAAAACACCAAGAGTCATGTCACCATCAGAGACAATAATTACACTTTGTGACGAAATAACTTCAACAGGATGTGACGACAGCTGATTGTGAAACACTGGACCGTCTCTCAGTAACAGGAAACATGACAACTGGAAGCAACTCTAACTACATATTCCCTAAAACCAGAACTTGAATGATTATATGTTAGATTGTGGTAAGATTACTATACCATTACTTTAAAATGAATTCAGATAAACTGAGAAAGCATGCACAGATACCCTTTATTGTCAAATGTAACCAGGTAAAAAATAAACAGGTAACAGGTACAATTATAAAATCACATTCTCTGTACATAAATTACACTCTTTTGTAAAAGGGAATATATTGTCATGCATATACTGTCAGGTCTGCAAAGTCTTTCTACTTTAAATTCACTTTTAGATTCACTATTTTTTAGAATTTTTGTTTTAATATTATTCAATTATTTCTAGTTCATTTTTTCTTTGTGTAGTTTTAAATGTGTTCTGTTTTATATGAAAGCACTTTGTAACTCTGTTTTGAAAGATGCAATATAAATAAATTATATTATTATTGTATAGGCAAGGCAAGGCAAGTTTATTTATATCGCACTTTTCAACACAAGGCAATTCAAAGTGCTTTACAAAAACGAAAGACATTAAGAAAATGGCATTTAAAATCAGTCATTAAAAAGCAAAGATAATCAAATAAACATTAAAAGAAAAAGTACATGGATAAAAGTTTCAGTGCAGTTTAAGATGTGAATAGTTCAATTAAAAGCAGCGACAAAAAGAAAAGTCTTCAGCCTGGATTTAAAAGTAGTCAGAGTTGCAGCGGACCTGCAGGTTTCTGGGAGTTTGTTCCAGATATTTGGAGCATAATAACTGAACGCTGCTTCTCCATGTTTAGTTCTGACTCTGGGGACAGAAAGCTGCATTTGTATTTTAATAGCCATCATGCAGTTTTAAGGTTTATATTGAATATATTTGAAACACATTCACTTCTCTTTTGTACACTTTGATTTCATTGTAATCATTTTCAAAGCATTTCATAATAATAATAATAATAATAATAATAATGCATTACATTTTTTATTAGAGCGCTTTTACAGGTGCTCAAAGCGCTTTACAATTACACATTACACATATTAGACATGTAGAGGGGTGGATCTAGACAAATATTCATGGGGTGGCAAGAGGGTGGCAGGAGATTTTGAGGGGTGGCATCCCCTGGCAGAAGTATGCTGATTTAATCGCAGTCAATGTTAACTTGGAAAGCCACAATATTAATATTTTAACTCAATAACATTAGGTGACATTATTGTGGCACATCAGTAAAGCCTTAAATATAAATGAAAGCTTTAGCGCAAGTTCAATAAGGAAGACCTAACACGAGTCACTTACACGTCACTCTATGGCTCCCTTCCCCCCTCATTAAATATGAGGGCGTCACCCCTCAGCAGCCAATAGCTGCACATGCTAAATGTCTTAAATGCCTGCTCTTCCTCCCTGTCAGTTGTCACTTGCAGATGACCGCAACCCGTCTCCACCCCTCTCGCCTCCAGTCTCCTCCAGGACAAAGCTAAACCTTCCTTCTTCAGACCGGTCTCACCTACTCAGCACCACCACCAGTGTCTAGACCCCGGGGATTTCATCGGAGCGGTGCTTTCCCTCCTGAATGATTATCTTGCAAACCGGGGCCTAATCGCCAAACACCATTACATTCTCCTGTTGTATTATCATGGCAATCATTTCATTCATATGACGTGTAAACAATAAATATGTAATTCTTACATCACGTCTCTCCGGTTTGAAATATAAGGTGGCAGACATCATTTAATGAATTTTAACTGAACAATAACTGAATGAGTTTGTTTCACTCTTAGACCAGCAGGGGTACCAAATCTATGCAGACTGCTGCAATAAGTACATTAATTAACTGTCTCATCGATGTGTGTCTGTATGAATATGATACTATTAACAATCATATTATTCCTATCAGCTGTCAATCACTGTTATGATTCACATATTCATGTATTATTGAATAAACTATATTTTTTGGAGTTAATGATGAATGTTCCTCAAGATGCTTGCTCACCCTCCTTCAAATTTGAAAGACAAGTAATTACTATCATATATCAAAAGAATCAAAGGAACAGTTCAGCGCCCCACAACTTCATTGCAAACAACCTTGACTTTACATCAGAAAGAACACACATTAAAGAAGTGACTAACTGCATCAGTTAGGGTTAGAAAACGTGTATTCAGCTAAAACATATACATCGCTGCAGTTATTATCCAGTGGAAAGTCCTTACCTACTAGTGTTGTCACGATACCAACATTTTGGTTTCGATACCAAGTCAAGAATTGCGATTCCGATTCTTTTTCGATACTTTTCTTAAAAAAAGGGAAACAGTCTTAAATGTAATTATTGTGCTTTATTTCACACCATAACCAGAACCATAACACACACTTTTAAAGAATGAGAACAATAAATAAAATAAATGACAATAATTCGTATTAAATACAATTAAAACATTTCTTACAGATAGGCCTCGTGGTGTCCGTAGGCTTGCCCTCACTGTCAGAGATATAGCTAAAATACTTTCACTTCTGGCGTCTTTTTTGTCAACAAGCCGAGGCGCAGCGGCAGTTACACTCCCACTTGCAGCCATGCTTTTCGTTTTCTCACATGCTCTGGCAGCTAGCGCGTGCACGAGAGAGGGGAGGCACTTAGAGCGTGCTTGAGAGGGGAGGGACTTCAGACACGGAGCAGAGCGCTGAACACACACGGCTCTTATTAAAACAGCGCTTTCTCACCAGTGGCGTTTTCTCCCGGAGGCCAAGGGAAGCCAGGCTTCCCCTGTTTTTTCGGATTGTAGTTATAATTTAAATAAATAAATACAAACACTTTGTTTTGTTTCGATAATTCTCCTTTGCTGTGTGTTGCTGCCGGCCCGGCTCTCCCCCATTCTCATTGAGTATTTTACAAAGAGTGAAACAAACAGCGCCCCTCTAGATGTTATGGTGAAACAGTAGATTGCACTCCCTGTTGCGAGAGGAGGCCAGCCGAATCTAGCTTCCCTTGGTGAAAAAAAATGGAGGGATTGACCAATCAGATGAGGCCCACGTGATGCCCCTGCCAACCTGTGATTGGTCAGGGCCATGCCAAGGGAAGCTAGCCGCCTCTTGCTTCCCTTCAGAGGCGGCTGGCGGCTGGCGATTTGATTGGACACTGCCATCCAATCAAATCACATCAACATCAGTTTTAATACTGTAACTGTCATCACCGCCGTTAGAAATTATCAAGCAAATGAAGTATTATGGAGGGTGGAGATTTGGCGTACTTAATCAAACATAACTTTACTAAACTTCCGCTACAGCAGCAACTACAAATTAAATCAGATGACAGGCCAATGCCCGCACTCGAGCTGTGTGTACGCAGAGGAAAAAGGGAGAGAATCGGACGTTCAATGAGGACAATTATGTCCGCACGGAGTGGCTAACTGGAAGCGCTAAACTTCAGCGTCTATTTTGCTGGCCATGTCTTCTTTTTGACAAGGATTCGTGCTCCCTGAACAATCCTTGGGCAACTTCAGGATTCATCGACCTTGCCAACCTGTCACGGGCAATTGAGAGGCACGGTAAATCCAAAAATCACATAGATTGTGTGATTGTCTGCATACATTAATAAGTAAAATGCTTAAATTAATAAGGAGAGAGTTTCAGCTGGAGAGTGCGTGCGGACCTGTCGGTTAGATAACAGGCGTGTGCAAGTCCTGCATCTGTGTGATACAAATGTGTGTAAAATGATACCGGGCGCTGTAATCACTCATCTGGTTACGTTATTGACCACCCCCCCCCGACCCAAAAAATGGGCTTCCCCTACATTTTTCCCCACGCCACGCTACTGTTTCTCACCGGAGTACTTTTCCCCGTCATTCTTAAAGTACCGATACTAATGAAACGGAGGAATCGTAACGTTTTTAACGGCAGGGTATCGCGGTGTCTTTCAAGTATCGGTACACCGTGCAACACTATTACCTACTTGCAGGGCCGCCCCTGGCCAACTTGGGGCCCCAAGCGACATTGTGAGATGAGGCCCCCCCCCCCCCCAACCGACAGGAGTGGAAACAAATGTGTTTGGAAACAAAGTAGGCTACTTTGCAAATATAATTCCTGTTTATTATTATACAAAACGCTTTTTTTATGCAGTGAGGTAAATGGTTGTGCATGTATGTCGTTCAGTATGCGTTTACAGGTGAATACGTCTGCATTTCCTGCCAAATACTAGCCTCAAAAAGATTACAATATAATTAATGCAAATAAACAACTTCTACTAATAATCATAATCAATTCAATAATATAAATACTATATTATTTTATTATAATATAGTTGTATAGTCAAGACAAAACATGCTTATGACATGCTCAAAAACTGATATTTCTTAAATCTGTATTCAAATGTAGTTCCCTCTGTCAGCAATGTATCAACAACTACACACACATTTCTATCAGTACAGTATTTCTCTGTGTTGTGGTTGACATGATGACTGTTAGGAGTTAAGGGGAGAGGCTGAGCATCACCATGAAATGTGCAAATTGACATACAAATGAATATAAGGGAGAAAAATAAAAAATCACTAACCCACTAACAGGGGTTTCAGGGACGGGCAGTGATAGTCGGTCCATTCTTCTATATTTCTGTCTTTGGTTTTCTAAGTGTTATTCGATCCATATGACCATAGAGATATTTGCATAAACAACAAAAACACTTGGGGTATAATGTTCGAACAATGTTATCACCAAACATTTTAAGAATGTTTTTAGAGAACGTTATCCTACCTTTCAGAAGTACATTCTAGGAACCAAAATAAAACTTCTCGATGAAAGCATTCCTAGAACAATGAATGGTAACATTCTCAGAATGTTTTTAGAACCAACAATGTCTAGCTGGGAACTCAGACATGCAAACGTGCAATATCATGAATTACGTGCTTGTTTTTTTCTAAAAACGAAAATGTGGTGACATCAGATTTCTTTTAAACATCCTTTTCCAACAAATGCAGAAAGTTTGTTTTTTAAAGCGCACTACAAATAAATCTGACGTTGACCATGACCCTGTTAATATTTCGCATCACAGGAACATTTTATAAAAATATAATAACCCCCTGAAAACATTATCCAAATGTTGCTTTCAAAATGTTCTTCTTTGGTTTTCATGTAACATTGAGGGACCGTTTTATAAAGAACATCTTTAATGTGTTACCTAGCAACGTCCAAAACACATCCTTAGAATGTTGGAGGCAAAACGTTCCGCCTTTGTTAACATATCACATTAAAACGTTTTAGAAATAAACTTTCTGTCATCTCAGGCCTCAATAACATCCTCAAAACATCCTCTGAATGTTGCAGTTAAAACGTTATGTCTTAGTTAACCTTAAACCTTATAGGAACATTATTTGAAAAAATAAACATCCTAAAAAGGTTCCTTGAACATCAGATTAAAACGTTTCTTTAAAACCTTATTAGAACCAACAGGTAACGTTAGCCAAAGTTGTGAGAACGTTCCCCGCTAGCTGGGAAGTTGGCATGCCTATAACAGCTGAATGCGGCGATTACCATCTTGATCAGCAAAACGCCTCACAAACTTATTAAGATCAACAGCTTTAGTGCGTTTTGATTCAATGCTGAGTACAGCGACACTTGACAGTCTTTTCTCTGTCATTGTAAACCGCAAATACCTCATTCCTTCCGTGCTTGGGTCCGAATGCTTCTCGTTTTGCGCTTTTGCCGCCAATCATATTTCCAAGCTCGCGCCAGGGCCGGGGGAGGGGTTACAAGACTTGCATCTTGTGCTGCATTCACTTGCACTCGGACATTAGAGATTTTCTCTCATAAAAGTCCGATGAGCCACAACTTTTCTTTCAAGACAAAGATGCTAACTGGGGTGGCAGCTGGGGTGGCAATGCTATTTTTTAGGATGGCAGTTGCCACCCCATGCCACCCCGGTAGATCCGCCCCTGGACACGTAAGAGTCATTACTGTGTGTGGACATTACCCACAGGAGCAAATATGATTGATGAATGAAATGTATTGGAATTGCTGAACCACTGTATTTATAGAAAAAAATGAAAAAAATGAAAGATAAAGGCAAAGAAGTGAATTTTGATAGGACAAATAGACTCATTTAAACTTTAAAGGTAATACAATTTAACAGCTTTATGAATCAGAAAGCAACAGCAGTCCCAAGCTCAGCATCAATGTGAAAGGTCCACTGAGCTGCACTGCCAGAGACAGGAACACCTGTGTTAGAGGAAAGAAGACAAATCAGTAAACATTTTGAAGTTAACAAGTGTTAGGAAAAATATCACTCGTCACCGGCTTGAGCTTCAATATCAGGATCCATGTATTTATTATCCTTGCAAGACTGGAAGTATAGTCATCACATGCAGAGCATTTGGTACAACTTAGTTCCTGAACAGTGTCCTTCACAAGCTGATATACAAGAGAGGGAGTTACACAGTCACAAGATGGAGGAATACCGGTTCAAAGCAGTTTACGATGTTTAGTTCAGATTAGCTAAAACCCACGTAATCAATAAACATGACAGTCATGTCTATCTCCATAGAGGCTGAATCATCATGTTAATCGTTGTCACATAGCTATCATATCAAAAACAGTCCTGACGCTCTTCTAGGTAATCATACATCCTGTTACGCACACAACTACGTGGGGCCTTTGTTATCATGTGCTACTCTGATATTGGAAGAGTACATTCAGTATTTTCCCAACAACAAGTCATTTCACACTCATGTGACACAAGATAAAACACTGGTCAGTACTTTTAACTTCTACCATCTTTGTGGCCTCAGCGGAGTGTCCAGCAGCTGCATTTTCTGCAGCGCAGGTGAAGTTCTGGAAGGTACCAGGGTTTGAGGGAGTCCACTTGAGCTTATTCTGGTTTACTGAGAAGTAGGTACTGATGGGGAAACCCTGCCTGAACGTCCATCTGACCGTAGGCTACAGTCCACGTTTAGGGTGCAGCTCGTGAAGCAAGTGAATTCACTCAATCTGCCGGGAAACACAGTGCCAGGTCCACTGATGCTGACGTTCCACGTATCAACTAGAAAAGTTAAGAAAGTTAATTTTGACAGCTGCAGTGGATCCAGGACTGCTCGAATCCTCATTAACTGAAATAAATTAGATCACGTTAATCAAGTTCTGAGGTCTTCACACTGGCTTCCTGTCTCAAAATAATGTACGTTAAAGGGCTACTGCTGGTTTATAAAGCACTGTGTCAAAACTAAACATGGAGAAGCAGCGTTCAGTTTTTATGCTCCATATATCCGGATCAAATTACCCAAAAATATCTGCAAGTAAGCTAAAGCTCACACTTGTTTTAAATCCAGGCTGAAGACTTTAATTTTTTCCACTGCTTTAAATAAAATCAAATACATGTTCATATCTTTTACTGGACTGTAGATTTTATTGTTGTATTTTAAACTGGTCTTTTTGTATTTTGCATGTTTTCTAAAAATCATCTTGGCTGTAATTTGTAATGTGTTCCTTTTGCGCCATAATATATATATTAATGATTTTAATGTGTTTTAAAGCACTTTGAATTGCCTTGTGTTGAAATGTACTTCATCAATAGCATTGCCTGCTTTGCCTTTTATCTATTCTTCCCTTCAGTAATACTTACAGCTGAGCAGATAACGCCGGCTGAAAACTCTTTTCTGGTGAACCGTAATCTCACACATGTAGAATCCAGCATCAGCGAGTCAAAGTGAAGCGTGACGTTGTTTCATATATGTTCACGTCGTGGAGTCATTTTCTGTCCGTCTTTGTACCAGACATCCGGGTCCGACAGCTGCGATGGGCCTGAGAAGCCTCCAGGTGGAGCACCATCGCACAGCAGATCCAGGGTCAGGTTTAGAGTTGGGACATTGTTTGGAGGACTGATTTGCACAGACACTGGATCTGCAACAGGAAGAGAGGATTTCCATATCATGAAGGAAAGAAGAAGTACACACATCAGAGATAATACTGTGAAATGATGTGTAACTTAAACTCTGCAACTTTTGCTTCAACAGAGTCAGTTGCAGTTTTGCAAGATCCTTTACTTAAGCAACAATAAAGAAGTATGGCAAAATGAACTCAAAGTGTGTTTTACCTTCGACAGCAAGCTCTTTTTTAAAAGGATAACCAGACTAAAATACACATAAAATAATTAAAGCCATAAGAAAATCACACATTTTACAACATTGACAAGCACACCAACATGAGGAACAGCCTCAATTCAAAGAAACCTCATGCATTCACAGTTTTTTGTATTCAAATTGATTTAAAAGGATTGAACAAGATAAGCGTGTGTGATAACAAGCCTCTGCAGCTTGTTGAAAGTGTGTGGAGCAAACAGTAGGATTAGACCGGCACAAAAATAATCTTGACTTCTGGTGCACTTTGAATAAAATCTATATTAAAAAAAAGAATCCTGTTAGTGTGCCAAAACGTAGTGTACATATTTAAAATGCAGTGGAGTTCTCCTAACTGCATCTGACACAATGTTCCCATATGATTACAGACCATCTTGCAAAGAGATCACAGAAGTTGCAACTGAGGGGAGGGTAAATGGCCTTTCCCCACTTTCCAACCCCTTACTTCTGGCTACCTTGCTTGGACAACACCCATATTCAAACTCAACATTCATTTGATCTCACCTACACCTAGAAAAGTTACATTAATGCATGGTAGCGACACTATTGCTGCATCAAAATCTGTCCACCGGCAGTGTGTTGTAATGCTAACCCTAGTAATGAACTAGATTAGTGTCAGCTGAGGTGACTAGAAGAAATTCATCTGGGATTTAATCTGGTAGTTGCATGAAATGATATAAACATAAAGTACTATTTAATTGTACAGTAGAAAAAGTACAGTACTTAAAGGTCCCCTATTATACTGTTTTTCATCAATATATTATAGGTCTTAGATATATAGAAAACATGTCTCTGAAAGTGTTTGGCTTGAAATACCAAACAGATCATTGCAGCATTACCCATAATCCCCTCTGTTTCAGCCCTGTTTCAAAAGTGCTGATTCACTGGGTGTTTCTCAATGTCGAGGACGCTTGCTTAGTAACACATGTCTTCCGAGTCACTTGCTTCAGAAGCGAGGCAAGAATCCTCCCTAGCCTCGGAAAACGAAGAATTGTAGAACAGGTGTGCAGGTGTTCGTCATATGCGAGGCCTCGCCTTAAATGGAGCGTGATTTCCGCCAAAGATTTGGAAATTGGTCCGTGCGCAAAGCATTGTGGGGATTTTAAGACCGTGGAGTCTATACATGTGCAGCCTCGAAATTTCTCGCTACGAAGTACGCCGGCCTCGGTAGAATTCCAAGTATGCTGGACATTGGAATAGTTCTTCGGCGGCACTCGATAACGTAGTATGCTTGAAATAGTGGCTCTGGAGCAGCTTTCCTTGACATTGAGAAACACCCTCTGTCTGTTACTTTAGATGAAAATAAGGAGCCACTCCCCACGCCCCTCTGAGAGATATTTGGTTAAAAATAATAGGCGCTTTCACACCAAGTACTTTGCCGTGCTTAGTTCATCAGAACTCTTTAGTTCTGATGAACTAAAGAGCAGATCTCGTTCACACCGGAATAAGTCCCTGAGGGAGGATTAGGCAAATGAAGCCGTTGAAGTCACTTCTTCTTCTTCTGCTTTGGGTTTACTGGCAGGCCGCAAACAACTTCACGGCGTATACTGCCGCCCGAAGCCTTCCGAGTAAATCGCCAGAACGCCGACACCTCCTCATCACTCCACCGCTCCTATGTTTTTTTTGTGTTGCCATAACTTAGTCTCTCTCCGTTGGTGCGCTGGGCTAATGCTAATAATGCTAATGCCAGCAAATACAATGGCGGCTTCACAAAACTTGAAATGGGAACCTTTTTTCCAGGAAAGTACCTGCTCTCTAGCAGGGACTAAAAAGGGGGTGAAAAGGTTCTCATGAACTAAGGTCTAGTTCCGGATTTTTTTGGTGTGAACGCGACATTTCAAGAACTATCGGAACTATACTGTGAAAGCGCCTATTGGTGCTCTAGGAGGAGATTCAGGTGATAAGGTGGGCGGGTGTTACTTTGGTTGGTGATTGGCTAATGGTTACACAAGCCAAAAAATCGCTATGGCTATCATAAAGTGATATCGCTATGGCTATCATAAAGTGATATCGCTATGGCTATCATAAAGTGATATCGCTATGGCTATCATAAAGTGATATCGCTATGGCTATCATAAAGTGATATCGCTATGGCTATCATAAAGTGGCCAAAATCTGATCAGCTCATTTTCAGACAGGTTTTTATAAAAATGGATCAGGACAAAAAGAGAGCGAATCTTTTTTCTTGAAACCTTCAGAATCTCTTTACACAGAGGGGACACATGTTGATGTATAAAATACATGAAAAAGTGGATTTTGCATAATAGGTGACCTTTAAATAAGTGATATTAAGTACTTCCACATCTGCACACCTGGTACATTGATGAACCAGCTGTACTTACTCCTAATGTCGATTATGGAGCTGATGCTGCTTGAGGCTCCTGTTAGTGGATTGAGAACGTTGCACTGTAACTCTAGCGTGTTGTCCCGTCCATCAGGAGTCCACGTCAGCGAGCTCCCGTTGACCGTGAGGCCCTTTAAGGACCAGCTGAAGACGCAGTCCGGGCTGCAGGAAGAGGAGCAGGTGAACGTCTTACTGAGACCAGCCGTCACCTGCCCGTCCCGGGAGATCTGATCCCAGGCCTGCACACCTGGAGCACCTGAAGAAGAGGAGGAGGATATTGGTATTCTTATAGAGGAAAAAGCTTTCTCACAGGCCTCGCTCACAAATTAGGTTATACTCCTGTTAAGTCAAGAAGATATAGGATAATCATACTTTAAATCACAGCGTTGAGGCTGGTGTAAACATTACATTCATAATTGAACCATATGGATTCAAATCTCATAATAGGATTCTTTAAGAATGCATTAACTGCAGAAATAGAGATTACACTTTCTTTTTTTTATTATTCAATGTTTGCCATCACTATTTAATGATTATTATTTGTTGTATATTAAACTTGTGTTCTGTGTAACATTGTCAATTTCAACATTATTTAGGTGGAGGCTTCGAATAAGCCCAGTGGGTTTTCTGCCCCTTCCTTTACTTTATATTTAATGTTATGTTTTCATATTTTTTACTTTATATTTATAAGAAAATAAAACAACAATCATGTTTTTCTTCCTCTTAAACACCTTCAGTTTGATATCTCACAGAACAACCTAATGACTGAAATCAGAGCCCTGAAATAATGTATTTAGAAAATATATGTACAAATTAGAATTCCACTGCAGAATCTAAAATAATTATGAAAACATGTTTTTTCTATTTTCTATTAAACATCAACAGCTTTAATATAACACACTGAACCATTTAACTATAAAGATTCCCGAGAAGTGACTGGAGATGAGAACCGTGCAGACTGTGGTGAAGTGTCAAAAAAGGCTTTATTTTGTCCACGACACTGAAAAGGAGTTGACGAAGAACTCGTAGAGGGAGGACGTGGAGCTGGGCTGACCTGTAGGGGAGGCTGGACGTGGCAGGCAGAGCGGCTGGAGTATGTGGATCTGGAACAGGAAAAACAAGCAGGATTAGGAAAAAATAATTTCCTTTCACAAGGAGCATCAAAAAGTCGCTGAAAAACACTTAGGCATGCACTGTAAAAAAAGATCGTAATTTTACAGGAAATAACTACATTTTTATAGTAATTATCACGTTTTTTTCAATAACTTGCAAAATCCTGTAAAATGACAGATATTAACTATAAATTAACAACCCAAAACATTATTTTAAGTATTTTGACAATAACAACAAATAACGTTTATTTCATTTTTTTTAACATAAAATTTACTATATAATATTTACAGTATTTTTGCACTTTCAGAAAATACATGCAGATGTACGTAAAATAAAAAGTATTATCTGTAATTAAATATGTAACTCATAATATAAAAGTGTATTACTATTATAAGACTTTAAGATATATTTTTTGTACATTTAAGGTAAACATAAAACTGTAAAAAAAAAAGAGCGTCAAATAAACAAAACGAGTTTAAGACCTCATGAGCAGACCACACATGCACAAATGGCATTTGCACGAGATGTTAAAGCACTAACTGTGCTATAGAAGACATGGGCAATCCATGCTGTGAAAAGAGCATTGTAGATCTTTTTGTACTGGATACTAGAGATCTTGCCGATGCAGCAGTCAATGACGCTCTGAACCAGATTGAGAAACTTGGACAGGACCAGTATGACACCTACAGTGGAGGACATAAATATTTGATCCCTTGCCAATTTTTTTTATTCACCCACTTACAAATAAATGAACAGTCTATAATTTTAATGGTAGGTTTATTTTAACAGTGACAGTAAGAATACAAAAAAAAATCCAGAAAATTACATTATATGAAAGATCAAAATGTATTTGCATTTAACTGTGGGAAATAAGTATTTGATCCCCTTGCAAAAAACAAGAATTCTGGCTCCCACAGACCGGTTAAATAAGTCCTCTTCCTTTAAGAAAGTACTCCTAATATCAACGTATTACCTGTATAAAAGACACCTGTCCACAGAATCAATAAATCCGATTCCAACCTCTCCACCATGGGCAAGACTAGAGCTGTCAAAGTACCTCAGGGACATGATTGTAGACCTGCACAAGGCTGGGATCGGCTACAAGACCATCAGAAAGCAGCTCGGTGAGAAGGAGACTGTTGGTGTGATTATTCGGAGATGAAAAAAAATTAAAATGGGCATCACTCAACAATCAATCGCCCTCGGTCTGGGGCTCCACACAAGATCTCGCCCCGTGGGGTATTGATGATCATGAGAAAGGTGAGGTATCAGCCAAGAA
This sequence comes from Gymnodraco acuticeps, assembly GCF_902827175.1. Classification (NCBI taxonomy): domain Eukaryota; kingdom Metazoa; phylum Chordata; class Actinopteri; order Perciformes; family Bathydraconidae; genus Gymnodraco; species Gymnodraco acuticeps. The sequence goes on along the minus strand of NW_022990276.1, from coordinate 1,423,425 downwards.
CTACACGGGAGGAACTTGTTAATGATTTCAAGGCAGCTGGGACCACAGTCACCAAGAAAACTATTGGTAACACACGACACCATCATGGATCAAATCCTGCAGCGCCTGAAGGCCCCATGCTCAAGAAGACTCATGAAAGGCCACCATCATTGTCACAAATGGGCAAGCTGAGAACTGGTACCAAGTCAGATTGGTGGGCTGTTTGGAGGACCTGATTTCTTTATAAGAGAATGCATCTCACCCCACAGTACAGGTCATCATGCTCTTCTGAACATGCTCTGCTAAGACATTTTTTGATTATGTGCAGAAAGTGTTCTCACCGTACTGACATGCTCTCAGCTGGAGCGTGTTAGCAGAGTCGATGTCGTGTGGGATGAATATTTCCCCAAAAGTCTGATGGCTGAAACACGCAGCAAGAGAGGGAAGGGAGTTCATAGACACGCTGAGCCATCCAGTGTCATTCCTGGAAACTGGACTGTTCTCCTTCCTGGCAACCAGTGTGACAGCCCTCAACACTGGCAAACAAATAATCAGTATTTGAACCATGCACACATGAGGAGGATAACCACATCCTACTGCACCTAGGAGATGCTGTGAAGGAAGGGTATAGCAAGGTGTCAATACGCACAGTTGACACTGATGTGGTAGTACTGCCAGTTTTTAAATGACATTTAATTATGTATTTATGCTGTATTTGTCTGGTCTATTCTAAATAAAACAATATACAAGTTCCCTATACTCTTTAAAATAAAGCCTATAAATAAAATACAGGAAATTAGTCAATGGCCTGAGTCTTCCAGGAGGGGGTCATAGTAATGTCTGTAATGGCTGACTCCTCTGTGTGTTTAAGCTCTCAAAAAACTGATTTATTTTAATACAAACTATGAGTTATAGGCAGGTAGTTATACTCTGAACTGATCCAAAAAATATATATATGTCAGTCACACCCATCATCTTGCTTCACATCAGAATTTACATGATGAAGCAATCTTTAGGAAACAAGGGGACATCTAGATTTAAGTACGTAAGTTGTCAGTTTTGCAAGTGCTAAGGCGGTAGGACTTTTGTTTTTAGTAATCTTATTTAGTAAATACAGGTTATTTTAAATAAAAAAGAAACAGTGACATGGCAGGTACAAACATCCCTGTTGAATGTGCACCATTGTTTTCAGCCTTGCATCAAACACCAGATGGCGCTGTATAACAGAAGTTTGTCATTCAAAGTCCCTCCTTTTTGAGGAAGAAGGAGGACCGGTTGCATTCGGGTTTCTAACGTCCAAATCTTGCAAGTGTGTGGACTTTATTCAGAGCTGTCCACAATATGTTTTCTAAATCAACATCTTTGGAAATATTGTTTGCGGTTCTGGATGAAAATATTCTACAGACAATACATACAATTATTCTGCCGGGTAATATATAAATATTTAAAACTCAATGGAGAAGTTATTTGAATTCAAGGATTCTTAGAAAATGCATACCTATTGCAAAGCCGATTTATATTGACACAGACCACTGTGGGGTGGCCCAACACATCATGAAGAAAGGGAAGAAACACACTCTGGCGTGTGTGTGTGTGTGTGTGTGTGTGTGTGTGTGTGTGTGTGTGTGTGTGTGTGTGTGTGTGTGTGTGTGTGTGTGTGTGTGTGTGTGTGTGTGTGTGTGTGTGTGTGTGTGTGTGTGTGTGTGTGAGATCAACGTACTTATTTCTAATGTTGGAGTGATCCTTTAAATGTATTTTTGTGTTAGTCCAATTGTTTCTGTTTTGTTGTGAGCTTGTTATGTTGTCATCATACCGGTGGAGGAGAGTTAGCACGTACATTTACTCAAGTGCTGCTCTTAAGTAAAGTACAATTAACTCAAAATGGTACTTAAGTATTTCCATTATTAAATACTACTTTATGCTTCTACTCCATTATATCTCAAAGGTGAATATAGAACTTTTACTCCACTTGATATATCTGACATGCTGTACATGTCACTTGTTAGACACTTTTATTCAAAGCAACTTACATGCATTCAATACTGTGGAAAACTATTATATCCCACTGCGCCACAGCCTCACTTTAGGTACTTTTTCAGATTGTGCATTAAAAAACATGTTATAAACCTTTAAGGTGATGAATCCTTCAAGATTAACCCAGTGGAATAACTGTTTAATCTACAAAAGGTAAACAATTATCAAATGCATGATAAGGACAGCTGTAAACAACACTATTCACTCCAATAATGTCATTTATATTATGATATAAGATATGAAAGACTGAGGCAGAATGAGTACTTTAACAGTAACAGTAAATGTTGCTGTTAAGCCCTCTGTATTTATGCTTGAGTGAGGTTTTAAACACAGGACTTTTACTTGTAATATAGTACTTTGACATTAATGTATTGTTCACTTAAGTTAGGAACTGAATACTTCTCCCACCCCTGCATCATAGACTTGTGTCTATTGTTTATTTCTGGTCTATACTAAACAAAACAAAATACCAGTTCCCTATACTCTTTAAAATAAAGCCTATAAATAAAATACAGGAAATTAGTCAATGGCCTGAGTTACACAACAGCTTCTCAGCAAGCCAACTAAAATTATGTAAAAAAGCTTTAAGGTGTACGATCTGTTAACCGCCTAAATCTATACAATATAATGTTTGACTCCTCTTGCCTTTTTCTCACTCAGATCACTAAACTAAAAATCATTTTTTAGCCTTCGGGATGTGACATTTGAGTACTGTCATACATGTTAGATGTACTTTGAACTAGAGGAGGTACACTTACGGAAACATGTCCTACTATAACAACATGTATTACAGTAATGATTGCTTTTTATTATATTAAAAGATTGTTATCACTGGAGAACAGGCGGGACTTCTCTGGTGAAATGCTTCGAAAGGCAAAACAGTCAAATGTTTGTTTATGAAAAGTCTGTTTATGTGAGAATGAAAATAGAAAGACGAAGGAAACATCCCTAAACAATGCATTTATTTCACTCATGCAAACCCTTGGTAGAGTTTTAGTGCACCGCCATTAGAGAAGATTGTGTTTCTGATTACAGCTGGTTGACGTAACGTTTATTCATTCACGTTGAACTTTGAATTTATTTTAGTAATTGAAATTCAGTGTCATTCCCAGAAATGGATGTGGTGTTTGCATAGTATTTGCCTACAGCTCTTTTCCCCCCCTTTCTTCTCGTCATGATCTTTGTTTTTTATATATGTTTCAGTAGTTTATATTTGCAGGTTCTTGTCATATTCATTTCACACTTACAGTAAGCAGGTAACATGAAAGAAAGTCAGGATATCATCATAAGCTAAAGGGGGATTACAAATATTCGTCCAATTTACTTTTCCGTTATCACTTTTTTAAACTAATGACACACAATAATGGTCAATAACAGATTATACAATGACTATGAGTAACAGAGGTGCCTCTTCACAATAAGACTGTCTCATATTTCCACTGAACTGAATCAACCTCCAAAATGTCCCCTTCACTGTTGACTTTAGGCATTGTAAATTCACCCACAATACAAATAGACACCCACACGTTGCTGTGCCATTGGATTATTTCCATGTTCTTTCTATTCAGGGAATATACCATAAACTTTGCAAATAAGAAAAACAAAGCCCTCTTTGCTTTTTACGTACGTGAGAAAAAGAAACACTGTTTATGTGGGTGGATATCCACATACAGTACACAGCGTATATACAGTACAATATAGTTTTTAATCTGAATGAACACTCAATTTAATACAAATGTGACATGAGAGTTACATAGAATGCATTCATTCTTTAGTCGAACATTATTCAAATGTCACTTTGTGAGACATGTAAAGAAATAGCTCAGGTTGAACGGTGAAACAAACAGTAGCTAATTCAAGATAAATTATTAATTCAACCCTAATTTACTCCTGAAAACACTCCGTAATAGTGCATTAAGGATTTCATTATGGTAGCCAGAGATACTATAATTATCTATCAATTTCAAAAATTGGAATCTCATCGCTAAAACATTGTCGTTTAAAAAGAGCACATCATTAATTATGAGTTATATGCAGAGTTTATACAATTATGTGGTAAAAAACCACAACCTAAACTGACCAAAAACCTTCAAAACAACACCTTAATTTATGGCTTTACTGAATGAAAAGCTACAGCCTCGTAAGATTGTAAATGAAGGGGTGGTTTTTGTTTTGGTCAGTCCTAATGGAACGTTATTGTCACGATCTGTCTCTGTTGTTGTTTTGTCTTGTCTTTTTCTATCTTTGGGTTTCCTGTTTTATTTTGTAAATTGTTCACCCCCGTTTCCTGCCTGTTGCTTTCTGTCTGTTTTCCCTCCCTGATTACCTGATTGTGTTCACCTGGTGCCTCTGTGGTTTCTCCTCCCTCCTCACCTGTGTCTTGTTTGTGTGATTAGTCTTGTGTGTATTTAAGTTCTGGTTTTTCTGTCTGTCTTTGTCGGTTCGTCGTTTGTATGTGACTGTGTTCACCGGGGAGTGTTCTGGGTTTTGACGTTTAGCCTTGAAATAAAGGATTTTTCATTGATATCTGCGTTTGGGTCCTGCTTGCTTCACTCACCGTAACAGAACGAACCGACCAAGAAATGGACCCAGCAGATGATCCATTTGAGGTGGAACTACAACATTTTTCCTTTTATTTGGCTTGCTGCTATGATTGGTGGAAGGGAGCGTCCAGTGTTCTGCAGAGGGAGGCCGCTCTGGTAGAGGCGCACCGGTTGTCTATGGAGAAACCAGACTTGGTGAAATTCTTGCCTGGCTGGATTTTGAACTTCCTCTGGGTGTGTGATTTCCAGCCTGCTGAATACAAACGTCTCGGTGTGTTCCGTCTGGAGTCAACCAGTGCTTCTGCCCCAGTTCCTGCTCCTGTCCAGGAGTCGTATGCTGGAACTCGTCTGGCTTATGGAGGTCCACGGAGCTTTCCGGCGGCTGCAAAGAGAAGGAGGCGCAAAGCCAAGCTAGCAGCCATGCCTCCATGCTCCAGTACCGGCCCACGCAGCTTTGCGTCCATACTGGATTACCTGGCTTACACAGCCAGGGTCCAGGCTTCCGCGCCGGACCCAGCAGCCATGATTCTGGCTTCAATTCCGGCTCCAGAGCCGGCCCATTCAGCCATGTTTCCGGCTCCAGAACCGGACCTTACAGCCATGTTTCCGGCTCCAGAACCGGACCTTACAGCCATGTTTCCGGCTCCAGAACCGGACCTTACAGCCATGTTTCCGGCTCCAGAACCGGACCTTACAGCCATGTTTCCGGCTCCAGAACCGGACCTTACAGCCATGTTTCCGGCTCCAGAACCGGACCTTACAGCCATGTTTCCGGCTCCAGAACCGGACCTTACAGCCATGTTTCCGGCTCCAGAACCGGACCTTACAGCCATGATTCCGGCTCCAGAACCGGACCTTACAGCCATGTTTCCGGCTCCAGAACCGGACCTTACAGCCATGATTCTGGCTTCAATTCCGAACCCCGCAGCCATGGTTCCGGCTTCAGTACCGGCCCCGGAAGCCATGGGCTCGACTCCAGTTTCGGCTACAGGGCTGGCTCCCCAGCCGACGCCAGCTCCCCGAGTCTTGTCGGCGTACCGGCCGACTCCAGCACCTCGTCTCCTGCTGGCTCCCCAGACGATGCCAGCTCCCCATGTCCTGTCGGCGTACCGACCGACTCAAGTCCCCTCTAAAGTTCCTACCCGAGTGCCCTCTCCAGTTCCTACCCGAGTGCCCTCTCCAGTTCCTACCCGAGTGCCCTCTCCAGTTCCTACCCGAGTGCCCTCTCGAGTGCCCTCTCGAGTTCCCTCTCGAGTTCCCTCTCGAGTTCCCTCTCGAGTTCCCTCTCGAGTCCCCTCTCGGGTCCCCTCTCGGGTCCCCTCTCTAGTCTCCTCTCAAATCCCTTCTCGAGTCCCCTCTCTAGTCCCCTCTCGAATCCCTTCTCGAGTCCCCTCTCGAGTTCCCTCCTTTAGTCCCTCCTTTAGTCCCTGCTCTAGTCCCTCCTTTAGTCCCTGCTCTAGTTCCCTCCTCGAGTCCCCTCTCTAGTTCCCCTCTCGAGTTCCCTTCTCTAGTTCCTCCTCTAGTCCCCTCTCTAGTTCCCCTCTCGAGTCACGTCTCGAGTTCCCCCTTGGTTCCCCTCTCGAGTCACGTCTCAAGTCCCTACCCAATGTCCTGGTCCGTTGGAGGTTCCGCTGGGGGTCCTGCCAACTCCATGTCCTGTCCCGTTGGAGGCCCCGTCGACTACTCCTCTGCCGGGGGTCCTACCAATCGTATGTCTGTTCCGTTGGAGGTCCCGCCGTCTACTCTCCTGCCGGGGGTCCTGCCAACCCTTTGTCCTGTGCTGTTGGAGGCCCCGCCGACTACTCTCCTGCCGGGGGTCCTGCCAACCCTTTGTCCTGTCTCGTTGGAGGTCCCGCCGTCTACTCTCCTGCCGGGGGTCCTGCCAACCCTTTGTCCTGTCTCGTTGGAGGTCCCGCCGTCTACTCTCCTGCCGGGGGTCCTGCCAATCCTTTGTCCTGTGCCGTTGGAGGCCCCGCCGACTACTCTCCTGCCGGGGGTCCTGCCAACCCTTTGTCCTGTGCTGTTGGAGGCCCCGCCGACTACTCTCCTGCCGGGGGTCCTGCCAACCCTTTGTCCTGTCTCGTTGGAGGTCCCGCCGTCTACTCTCCTGCCGGGGGTCCTGCCAGCTCCTTGTCTCGTTGGAGGTCCCACCGACTACTCTCCTACCGGGGGTCCTGCCAACCCTTTGTCCTGTGCTATTGCAGGTCCCGCCGACTACTCTCCTGCCGGGGGTCCTGCCAACCCTTTGTCCTGTCTCGTTGGAGGTCCCGCCATCTACTCTCCTGCCGGGGGTCCTGCCAATCCTATATACTGTGCCGTTGGAGGCCCCGCCGACTGCTCTCCTGCCGGGGATCCTGCAAATCCCGTGTCCTGGCCCTCTTCCGTGGGGGTTCCTGCCGAGGCCTGTCCCACCAGTTCCGACACCGGGTCCTGCCCGGTCTCCGGCACTGTCCCGTCAGCGCCTTCCTGCCCGGCCTCCGGAGCTCTCTGGTCTTCGCCCTCGAGCCCGGGCCCCTGAGAGCCGCGGTCTTCGCCCTCGATCCCGGCCCTCTGTGAGCCGCAGTCTTCACCCTCGAGCCCGGCCCCCTGACAGCCGCGGTCTTCGCCCTCTAGCCCGGCCCCCTGACTCTTCCTGCCGCGGTCCTCGCCCTCGGGCCCGGCCCCCTGACTCTTCCGGCCGCGGTCCTCGCCCTCATGCTCGGCCCCCTGACTTTTCCGGCCGCAGTCCTCGCCCTCATGCTCGGCCCCCTGAGTTCGCCCGCGGTGGCCTTCGCCCCTCCATAACCCCCATTTTGGACTCTGCCTTACCCCCGGGCCGTCCGCCCGAGACCCCTGCCTGGTCCTCTGCCTTGCCCCCGGGCCGTCCGCCCGAGACCCCTTCCTGGTCCTCTGCCTTGCTCCCGGGCCGTCCGCCCGAGACCCCTTCCTGGTCCTCTGCCGTGCCCCTGGGCTGTCAGCCCAAGCCCGTCCTCCAGACCCCCTCCACCCACCCTGGTGGCTTAGTGATGCGTCCCTCCTCCGGACCCCCTCCACCCACCCTGCTTAAGGTTTTGGACTTTTTTAGTTTTGTTTTGGGACGTCTGGGATCCGTCCCTTGAGGGGGGGGGTACTGTCACGATCTGTCTCTGTTATTGTTTTGTCTTGTCTTTTTCTATCTTTGGGTTTCCTGTTTTATTTTGTAAATTGTTCACCCCCGTTTCCTGCCTGTTGCTTTCTGTCTGTTTTCCCTCCCTGATTACCCGATTGTGTTCACCTGGTGCCTCTGTGGTTTCTCCTCCCTCCTCACCTGTGTCTTGTTTGTGTGATTAGTCTTGTGTGTATTTAAGTTCTGGTTTTTCTGTCTGTCTTTGTCAGTTCGTCGTTTGTATGTGACTGTGTTCACCGGGGAGTGTTCTGGGTTTTGACGTTTAGCCTTGAAATAAAGGATTTTTCAGTGTTATCTGCGTTTGGGTCCTGCTTGCTTCACTCACCGTAACAGTTATACCCTTTACAGTATGCATACAATCCATTCATAACGCCATATATTAAATTCCAATATATTTTAAAATCTATTTTTAATGGTATTTGAAGCCATCAAATACCTCAACTTCATTTAAGGTTGAACAATGACAGGGATTCGCTTTGATATGATTAAGGTGTGGTACAATACTTGCTTACAATGCAGGTGAACTGAACCGTGTGAATAACTGACGGGTAGTCTGGTCCACTTTAATGAGTAACTAATGTGGGAGGGGACACTCGCCAAACACTCATTCATTCATCATTACCCTTAGTTTAAAAAAAGGGAGTAACTAAAATATAACTTGTGTAGGCTATATGGTCTTGTTGCATTGATCTGGGTTAACGTGGAGCCGGCTGAAGACTCAAGACTGAGGGCCCGCTCTTTCAAGACACCAACACAACTAAGAAAGGCTCCTTCTATACTGGTTATTTCATGTATTTGTTGCGATCAGATGCAAAGGGCTGCAGAATGTATTGCAATGTTAACAAAAATTGACAAGTGCAATATCCAAATCGAAGCGAGCGCATTGTTTAGTAAAGGCAAAATATGTGAAAATATTCTAAATGAAATATCATGGTGCTGCAAGGAAGTCCTGGACTAAGAACTTTTCTAAAGACTTAAAATAAAAATGAAAAGGAATGCTGTCAATCGATTAAAACATTTATTCGCATTATCACAATAATAATCTGTAATTAATCATTATTAATTACCAGTATATAGTAAATAAAACATGTGTGTTGGTTCAGAAAAGCATGAAAAACTGACAAGAGAAATTATAGGGTTTTGAACCTTTAGTATTACATGATTTCTGAATTATTAAGTCCCACAATTTTCCGACACTTTGCTAAAACTTTGAGAAGCTGCCGTCACTAAGAGCTTCTTCACTCCTGTGCAACTTCAAGAAACTGGCTATCGCTTGTTGGGCAAAATGCCTTTCCTCCATCTTCACCACACCTAAAGCCAACGGGTGCATCACAGCAGTTACAGTGGAGGTAGTTATGGCTGTTCACTGATGTCCGCTGATTGAAGTCAATGTCAAAGCCTTTTCACTGCCATGTGATTCATGATAAACTGGTAGTTCGGGAGCAACTTTGGGTCAAAATTGGTAATGTGAATAAATTGCCCTAATTCTTTTCGTAAACAGGCTGAGGTTTCCAGATTTATCACGAGTGTTTGACATTGACATCTTATCTTAATATAAAAAAATATATATCTTAATAGCTTTATCAGCCAAAATCATTGCAATTATAATTTTTTCAAAATTGTGCAACCCTTCTGTATTTAATGAAACAGATGTCATCAATACTTTTATACTAACAATTAAATGACAATAGGATAACATTGCAAAAAAGGTAGCTCCTTATGGATCTACTGAGACTTCTTACCCAAATCTACCATTCCCCTCAGGGCTTTAGTGAGTTTCAGCTCATTGATTAGTTTCCAATCAATGATTTAGTGTCTTCAGAAATAAAAGTAACTCTCGATGGATCAAATAATCCTTTTATTTGTCAAATAAATCATACAGTACAGTAAGTCCTTGTTTATGGCATTACCATCTTCTATACCAACAGCAAACATACATTGGTAACTTCAATGGGAACCACCATATCAAACAGTCTGTTCTTTTCTATTAACAAATATAAATAAAATGTGTTTAGGGCCTGAGATAATGTGAAAATCCACTGAATATTTCTAAAAAACAAAACACATTGATTTGTTATAAACTTAGAATTGTTTCTTTTCAATTACATATTTACATAAATAATGTATCTATAGACTAAGTCCAAGAGAAAAAGCTCCTGGGAATAATCTTAGATTACTGAATTATCACAAAACACTTAAATAACATTGTTGCAGAGGTGGGAAAATTGAGTTGCTGCATTTAAAATATGTGCAAATGTAACACAAAACTGTTACTCAGCATTTATCGTCACATTTTACAGGAGATTAAATAATGAAACAGAGCAAAGCGAAATAAGAACAGGTGATGTTGAAATCTGGTTGAAATGCATAATTTTCCAGATGGATTATTTGTTAACAACAGTTTGGCACTTGCATTCATCAGAAAAAGTTGTGTTTGGACTCTAGCTATAGTTTGACATTTTATATAACTGAAATAAAGGACGAAAACAATTTTAAAAAAGCATGTTGTTGAACAAGTCTGGTTGAGTTTGGAACTAAATTATTTATTGTGTTAACTGAAAATCGACCCTTTAATAGTGTTTTATTTGTCAGATTGTTATAGATTTTTTTATCTCACTGTCAACTTGTATATTTTCTACTTTTTAATACTGTTTTATTTATATTTTGAGATGTTTAAATTTAAGAAATTGTTTAATTCTACTCTTAGTTCCTACTTATGTGCAATGCCTTGTTTTTTATGCTCAATTTGGGATCAATAAAGTACCTCTTATCTAATCTTAAATACAAATATGAATTTCATCATATTGGTGATGGGACCTGTGGAGGGGGGGGGGGGCTCAAGGACCTGGAATACTGCCGTGAAATAGAAAGTCTTGTGCATTGAGTGAAACAGACTACTTTGATGTCTTCTGATTATTGTTTTGGAAACTATCGCGAAACAGAACATGCTATGATTTGCATTGAGTTGAGGAAACCGAGAGTCTGCAGCAATGCAAATGTGCGTCTATTTTCTACTAGTTTCACTTCCCTTTTGGCTGCAGGCCTTTCGGGGAAACATGCTGACAGATATACAGTAGCACCTTATCATTTTATCACACAGCAACTTTTATTGACATTTACTGTCAATCTTTTCCTGAATTACCCTGATCATCGATTGCGGGAATTATTGACACATTTCTTAAAAAGCTAGTTTCCGCATGTCTGTTGGAGGCAGACTTACAGTAAGGCACTTATTGTACATAAAGATATCCGTCATTAACCTTGCAGGTTGATCTTAAGCTATCAAATTACATTTCTTCCGTGGTTCAAGTGGAACTGGAGAACAAGCTATATCTTGTTTTCGTTGATGGCTTTTTGGATTGTTGTGGCTTCACACCTCCCCATTATAAAGTTAAACTTTATCTTCATGAAATTAATCTCTATATTGATCTTTCAGTTAGTCCTTTGGACCAACACATATCATTAATCTTTCCGCCATAACAATGTCATTATAGTTCACAAATGACAGATTAAAGAGAATCAATGCAAAATAAAAATAAAATAGATGTGATCACTGAGTATGCATAAGGAGTCCAACATGGCACCACACCGGTATCAAACATTATGCTAAAGCTAACACCAGATTAGCACATGGTACATTTCCACTCATCTATGGCACTTTTAATTAACTGTACACAAGGAAGCTATTGTTATCATTGCGAGCTAGCTAGCCAACATTGTGCAGTCTGACCTCAGTCACGGCAATAACTGTGACAAACTGGTTGATCATTAACCCCGGCTAAAGTGCTTTGGACAAGCTAACTCAAGGGAAATGAGTCCTCCATTAAAAAAAAGAAAGACTGAGAGCAAAGTGAAGGTTTCTCATGTTAGCTGCTTCCAGTGAGACCCCCCCCACATTATCCATTTCATCCAGTGTGGTCAATTCTTGCGAACTTGAGCGTAGAGTTCGGCGATTTCAGGCTGAGGAGCCGGCCTCTTGTTGCGCTGTAGGTGAGCATCGTAGGTTGGGAGAGAGGACGCAGCAGCACGAGGATTGTTGTTCAGTCTGACCTCAGCGTAGTCTGACGGTTTATTCTGGTCTCCCATCTGGACTGTTTCCCCGTTATTCTTTTTGGTAAAATGGACATCTGCGTAGTGCATCTCCTAGGAAAAATAAAAAGAAAGGAAATTAATGTAAGATTACATTTACAGTTACATTGGATTGAATCATACCTCAGTGGTAGGCGTCAGCATGTTATCGTCAATAATCAACTCTCTCCAGCTCTAGACTTTAAGAGCAACTTGCAGGTTTTTTTTTTACTCGATTTATGCTTAACCTTGCCTGAAAACTAGAATTAAAAAAGTTAATGCAGGATTTTATATGTTTTACGAGACATAAGGGCAGGAATTCAGAGGGGAAAGGAGACGTTTTGAGCTCTGCTACTAAAAACTGCTTTTTTCAAACACCATATACGTCAAACGCGTCATATTACGTCACATGGGGGAGCAACTTTCTCGGACTCCTTCTCTGCCCAATCCGCGGTAGTAGTTTGTAGTTGGTTTGAGTGGTTGTGATTTAGTGAGCTGGTATTTTTTTGGTAATTTTACATTGCATTTCACAATTTGTAATCATGGTGAGACTCCAGCCTGTCAGGACATCGAGTCCACAGTTTCCCTAACAGGAAAAGGACCGGAGCTAGCTTTTGTTCCTGGGTGCGTTGTGCGAGGTGCATCCACCTCCCTGCAGCACATACTCTCCACAGCTGAGGCCTATCAAACAAAAAGTTTATCAGGAAACCGTATTATCTCTCTCCCCCCCTTCGCTGCTCTCTCTCTCTCTCCCCCCCTTCGCTGCTCTCTCTCTCTCTCCCCCCCTTCGCTGCTCTCTCTCTCTCTCTTCCCCATTCGTTGCACTCTCTCTCCCCCCCTTAGCTCCTCTCTCTCTCTCCCCTCCGGTACACAGCACCGTTACGGCCCGTCCACACGGCGGCGTGCATTGAAGCTTCAACGCTTCTGCCCATTCCCTTTGAATGGGGTGACATCACGCTTTGCCGAACTGCATTGTGGTTCCGTCGCTTCGCTATGATCGCGTTGCTCGCTTCAAAAGAAGAGCAATGTTCTAATTTTGAAGCTTCGACGGAAGCGTCAGCCAATCAAATCATATGCCAGTACAAGCTCTAGCCCAGTGGTTCTCAAATGGGGGTACGCGGACCCCTAGGGGTACGTTGGAGTACTGCAGTACATGAGATTTATTTTATGTTAATAAAAAAAAACAACATAATTAATGCATTCAAACAAACTACTAATAGCAGATGAACTACTTTATTCATAGGTTTACAGTAATTCTGGATAATAAAATGGGGAAAGTAAACGGGGTGCTCTCTTTTCCTCTCCCTCTCCTGACAGCCCGTCAGTCTCGTGCAGCTCGCTGAATAAGTAATAAGTGACCCGACAGTACAGAATAGCCTACACATATTTATAACTAGTTTAGCTAGTTCCAGAGTAGATACACTAGCTAAGTGTGTTAGGTCTAATTTTGTGTATTTAATTTTGTTCCACTCAACGTTCCGTCACAGCGGCGGAGCTGTGATCATGCAGAGCTGCGTGTTCTCCATCAGCAGCAGCTGATCTGATCTCTGATCTCTCTCTCGCGTCCAGTTATACTTCACTCGTGTGTTGTGAGTTTTCATAGTATGTTTAATACTTAAAAACGAAAGTTAGTTACAATCAAATATAATCAATTATATTCTTCTATAACCCACAATGAAAATGCTTCATATTTTAGGTTTTCTATAGTTACAGTATAAACAAAACAAAGTGGTTTGTTTAGGTTGAGTTTTCTTCCTCTCCTCTGGCAGCAGTCCACAGGGAGGGGGGGCTTCACACTAAGGGGAGAAACATTAGAGGCCAAAGAGAGTTCATGTCCTTTTTACCTCATATGAAAGGGTGTCTTATCCCATAACAGCTGTGGAACATGTCGGGACATGTTTAGCCTTGTACATTAGTGCGCATGCGCAGTTTTCAACTGAATTGGGTGAAGAGGAGGAGTTTGTTTTTTTGGGTTTAGGATCCAGTTTTTTTAGCATAAAGAGACTGGTTTTTTGAGAGAGCGAGAGAGAGGGGGGTTGACCCCTGGTAGACTCTCTCCCGGTAGGCTGTGTGCTTCAGAGCTGGGTTAATAGCTCTCGGTAAGGTCCTTCCAGACGGGGTAAATATCTCTCGAATGTATTGGTTGTTGGCTGAGTGGAATGATTTGATGAGAGATGTGTGTATGAACATTATAAATACCGCAACCTGTGGGGAAATCTTGCCCCCAGAATTTTGCGGACAGGTATGGGTTTTTGAGTGTTAATCCGCCGTCTGTGTCGGAAAAAGTGTATGAATATTATAAATACCGCGACCTGTGGGGAAATCTTGCCCCCCGAATTTTGCGGACAGGTATGGGTTTTTGAATGTTAATCCGCCGTCTGTGTCGGAAAAAACGGTATGAAACTGATGTGAATTGAGTTGGTAAAAATGAAAAAGTTGAATGCGCTTTTTATTGTCACCGGTCTTTTTACGAGGAAATACCTCTAAATTCTATCGGGAGAATTTTAAAATGTCACAACTGAAATGGGCAGTTGGAATTAAAACATTTTGGTAATAAATGTAAGACTGTGAATTAAAGTTTCATTTGAACATGATCACAGCACGGTTTTTTGTTAGGATGATTATAATGTTGTAAGAGAGAAGGTAAAAACCCTGTATTAGTTTGGACCTATTTTTCTTCAAATAAACTGATCCCACCTTTTGGACTGGGATAATTTAAAAGACACCTGTGCCCTCCTCTCCTGCTTCCAAGGTAAGATTGCACCCTGCCACACACACTTAGGTAGGAGCACACTCCATTTACTGATATCAAAATCCTTCGGGATCGCTTAAACAGATTAAAAAAGAGTTGTCTGAATTGAAACAGCAGTTAATTGAAACCTTGGTTCTTCGGGAAGTTAGTAGAGGTGAGATCTTGCTGACGTTGGTGGATCTGAGCCAAGCCGCAAACTTACATAGACTCAATAACTTCGGAAAGGTCAATTAGTAGGTCAGAATAATTTACCGGAATAAATGATCAGGACCACCAAAACTCTAAACAGTGTTTATGTCCAAATATATCAGATCTAGCTAGTTCTAGCTAATTATATTATAGTATATATAGTATAATATTATATATAATATATTATATGACTGCCTGCTTATCAAAGGACCTAAACAATAAGCCTTGCTTGGCGTGTGGCCGCAAAGTATAGCGCAGCATTATGCATATGTTTATATGAGGGGTCAAAATCCCATGCTCATAAAATGCTCATATATTTTTCTCTCTTCATTCCCCACGCCCCTAAATGAATAAATAAATAGATATACCAATTTAGGAAAAGTAAAACACTAAGTGTAATAACTGCAGTTTGCCTCCCTGTCAGAATGAAAGATCCTCAGTGGAACAAGCCCATGTTTCACTACATTGTATTGAAATGTATATATGTATAATGTATATTATTAAAAAGATCAGTTCAATGCAACTAATGTCGTCTCAGTGTTACTGCATGATGTTGAAATTGGTTTGCCATGAATTTGGTGATGGATTGTTTCCCAGTTACAAGGTTGTTGTTTTAATAAATCAGACACTGATGGTGCAAGGCTGTACTGTACCTCTTTATATAGGCATTTTGTCCCTAACAAATTGTTTTTGCGCTGATCAGGGGGTACTTGGCTGCATTTTTTTTTCAAAGGGGGTACACTATTGAAAAAAGTTTGAGAACCACTGCTCTAGCCTATCAAACCGCGTCCTTGTGTGTCCGGGGCGGGAGATTAATGTGATTGGTTGTTGGTCGAGTTTCAGACACGCCCACCGGTAAGCTTCAACACACGCCGCCGTGTGGACGCTGCCTAAGACGTAGTGCGGAGTTGCATTAGGTAACGCGAGATACGGCTGATACTTGCGCATTAGTTTCTGTTATGGATCAGTCTCAACAGTCCTGCCAGTAACGTTACTATATTATCAATACTACTTTAGTTATAGCCTGATATATAACAGCTAACTTTACAATGTTGTGATGTGACCGACGTTAGCTAAAATTAACTGTAGCTAACGCCGGTCACTCACCAAGACAGCTGCCCTGTTCTCCACTGGTTCTTCTCACACCACAGCTCCATTTCTCGCCAATGGCCGTTATTTCTTCTAATCCTTGGCTGCTCCTGGTCTCTTGGCCGCCTAGCAGGCTCATAATTATAAGGTTATGGTCCGTCATATGCATACGAATATACATTTTCAACCTCTTCTGTGTCAAAACTAGCATTGTGAACCATGTTTATGAATACATTAGACCGGCCGCTCTCCCTCATGTGACGTCACACGCGGGTGGTCTTTTTTTATGCGGAAGTAAAAATGTCTTACAAAAACGACGCCAGATGTCACTGTAGTGTATATTTATGTATATGTTTTGGAAAATCTAGTGTATACATCATTTTCCTACACATGTATTCACTGGGGTCTCTAACCTGCAAGTTGCTCTTTAAGCACCGGAGTACCACAAGGTTCAATACTTGGTCCGCTTCTTTTTACCTTATATATTATTGACCTGCCATCTGTCTGTCCTGATGTGGAAACACACCTATATGCCGATGACACTGTGATATATGCGCATGCCAATACAAAGCAGAAGGCTGCTGCTAAACTGACCTGTATCTACTAGTCTCTCATTCTTTTTTTATAACTAATGCTGTTGATGTATTGTGATTTTAAAAAGGTGTCTATTATCATCTGGCTGGGGACAACAGCTGGAAATTAGTAATGTGGGCTAAAGCTGCCCCATTTACTGTTTTTTGTGACAGTTGATCAATGGGGACTGTCCACAACACTATAAACAAATAAACTAAACTAAACATCACATTTGATGCAAAAAAAGAAAAAAGGAGGTAATCGTTAACAATATAATCTACACTGTAATGTTGATGTAATGACACATATTCACTTCTTCTTCATTGTGTCAGCTTAATATCTCGTTCCAGGTTCAAAGTCTGTTGTTGAGTACTGTGTTTACAACATCTCTTAGTAACCAGCAGAGCATGTAAATGACTCTGATTACTTTTACCTGACTTCTTGTGTACGCCCCGTTGTCCTGGCCTTCAACTCCTTTAAAACGTGAGAAATAAACAAAGCTTAGAATGACTCAATGAAGGAAAATACCTCTATGAATACATAAACTCATGTTACACGTAATAGACTTACCAGTTCTGGTGTTGGTGTTTTCAGCGGAACGATCTTTCTTTTGTTTTCTGTTTAGAGAGCACATTAGTCATTAGTCTCAGCAACACAATAATGATACAAGCAGCAATATATCTAGTTATTGGTATTGCATGCATGATAGAAAAAGTAGTTATTTCTTCATACACTGAACAAAAATATAAACGCAACACTTTTGTTTTTGCTCCCATTTTTTATGAGATGAACTCAAAGATCTAAAACATTTTCTATATACACTAAATAACCATTTCTCTCAAATATTGTTCGAAAATCCGAAAAAATCTGTGATAGTGAGCACTTCTCCTTTGCCGAGATAATCCATCCCACCTCACAGGTGTGGCATATCAAGATGCTGATTAGACAGCATGATTATTGCACAGGTGTGCCTTATGCTGGCCACAATAAAAGGCCACTCTGAAACGTGCATTTTTGCTTTATTGGGGGGGTCCGGGGGGGTCCAAAAACCAGGCAGTATCTGGTGTGAGGGGTAGGGTTAGGGTTAGGGGTAGGGTTAGGGTAATGTTGTGAATCGAGTGGCCTGTGTTCGTCGTCCATAACATACGCCTGCCCATACCATAACCCCACCACCACCATGGGCCACTCGATTCACAACATTACCCTAACCCTACCCCTACCCCTCACACCAGATACTGCCTGGTTTTCGGACCCCCCCAGACCCCCCCAATAAAGCAAAACTGCACGTTTCAGAGTGGCCTTTTATTGTGGCCAGCCTAAGGCACACCTGTGCAATAATCATGCTGTCTAATCAGCATCTTGATATGCCACACCTGTGAGGTGGGATGGATTATCTCGGCAAAGGAGAAGTGCTCACTATCACAGATTTTTTCAGATTTGTGAACAATATTTGAGAGAAATGGTTATTTTGTGTATATAGAAAATGTTTTAGATCTTTGAGTTCATCTCATGAAAAATGGGAGCAAAAACAAAAGTGTTGCGTTTATATTTTTGTTCAGTGTAAGAGCTGCATCTATAGTCCTGAAAGTATTTGTTACGAATGATTTACAAGCATATACTTTCAAACATTAATGTAGAGCTCTATAAGGGTCTCCCAATATGTTAACTCATGGTGAATCATATATTCCATCACAGTTAAATATTTATAGCTGGCAGAAACAAAATGTTAAACTTTGAAGTTGTACAGTGTCGAGGGGCGGCTCCATTGTGACACAAACGAGTCATAACTAAAGGGCTTAGGAACATCTGGATAATATATAATAAGAGCAGGGCCTTTGATGAACATCAACCTTTTGTAGGTTGAGTAAAAGAGGTTGTTAAACACAATGTCTACACCATTCCAGCTCCACATTTTCTGTCTGATATCTTCCAATGTGCTGATCCTGAATCTTCCTCCTGCCTGGTTTTTGAGTCAAGCTTTTGGGTCTAAACTTGGAGATACTGAGCCATCACCTTTCCCATACTTGTAATTGAGTATTACTATGAAAATAGGTTTATGTTATATACTTAAGATCTTTTCCACTTACTTTTTGTAACAAAGGAAGTACCACACAATAGCAGCTACAACACCGAGGACTAAAACTCCGATTACTATTCCAGCGATGCAACCACCCGAACAGCCTGATTGGACTTGAATAAAACAGGAGAAAAGAACATGATTTTAACATCATTCTGTAAACAGGAACTGTCTCATTATCTCAAAATGCCTGTGGATAAAAAGCATATCACATTTCTCCCAATATAATATTCCATAGCCAGTTATAAAAACCTATACAATGATTCTGTTAAGAGTTGTTTATGTTGTTTAAAATGCATTTAAAATTACCATAAGCCCTCAAGTCCAGGCTTATTTTCTTCTACAGTTCCTGTTCAATCGATGGCATCAAACATTTTTTTATAAAAGCACATACACACAATTAAAGCAATTTAGCATAGTGAAAAGACAACAAAAATAGAGCCATCACAAGTGAAGCACATGCACAAGCGCGGACAAACCTTACCGCAATGACAATTAGAAAAGGAAAACACATAACAATTAAAATAATGAGAGCATGTCTGATTGTTTGATTTGATTTATAGATTTAAAAGAGTTGAGGGATGTTATGTTCCTTAGATCTGTAGGTACGTGCTGCCAGTTAGAATAGTATACTTTTACTGAAAGGTATTTTACAATCCCCTCTGCTAGTCCTTCTAGTTAACGAGATTTTGTTTTTGTTTAATGAATGTATTGAACGGAGAGGGGGCCAGAGATTTTTTTTTAAACACATTAACTGCAAATTGATCATGTTGTCTTAGCTTAAAATATCAAAATTGATGACAGAAATTTGAGTTTTATTGCATTTTTTATGTTCGTACTGACTTTAATATGCTCCTACCTGGCCCTGGCTCTGGCTCATGTGTTACGGTCAGTTCATGGACCGCTGATGATTTTCTCCCGGTTATATCATTCCACGCTTCACAGTAGTAGTTGCCACTGTCAGATAATTCAGTGTTGTTTTTATAAAACACAGCAGAAGTGTGTATCACTGGCCCATTCAGCGTCCAGGTGTAATTGGCAGTTGGTACAGATGCAGCCGAGCAGGTTAATTTAAATGTGCCTCCCACATGTATCTGACTTGGACCTGTGATTTGAACTGTTTCTGGTCCATCTGGAAAACAAATATTTGGAAGTATTTATTGTTCAAGTGGACTCAATAATCTGAACGTATCATTGTGAACAGTGGAGTTATAGTTTGTTACCTACAGTTAACTATCATGGAGTACTTTGCTTCCTCGCTGCTGAGGGGGTTGCTGATAATACAGGAATAATCTCCTGTGTCGTCTTTACTCAGACTGCTAAAAGACAGCTCTCTGCTGTTGTTGGTGAGGGTCATGTTTACAGTCGGAGTCAGATCTAAGCCTCCCTTTCTCCACTCTCTGGTAAAGACAGAGCCAGCAGCGTCACAGATTAATCTGAAAGAGTTCCACTCAATCGGCAGGTTTGATGGAGATGTGACAGAAGCGCCGGATACTTTCTCTGTTGGGCAAAAGATCACGTGAAGATATAAAAGCAGGAACAAAAGAAGCTGATTTAATGCCTGAGTTAATAAATATAAAAGGAACAGTTTCTTTTTAGAAGATGCAAACATTTTACTACTTCTCCCTGAATAATATAACATGCTGAGTGTCTGACTGCCGTCATTTAAAAAAAAAAAATGCAACGTGTTGTACAACCTATAGCTCAGAAATATCATCTATACAAGAAGTATATATCATCACATGTTCTTAGAAAGATAGTGTGTTAATTAACTGAGTAACAGAGAAGAAAACTGATTATTGTACGATTTCTTTGACAACTGAATCAAAACAGTGGGAGTTTAAGGAACTAAACTTTTTCGGGTAAAGAATTAATTGAAATGATTTTACTGTTGTTAAAGCATTAAATTCCTACTATTGTGAGTATTTGAGACTAATATAGAGAATCCATCAATAAACCATAGTGATGCAAGATCATATGCTCAATATGTTCTGCATGTGTTCCTAAAGGTTTTATTTTTCTGCCTTTTTTAACTGATATTTTATATTAAGGACAATTGATTTGATTACACCTTTCTTATCACACTCATATGCACACCTATATGCATTAAACCTCTCAACGCAAACTTACCCAGTACAGAAACAACTGAAGGCTGAGACGTTTCATATCTCAGAGTCTTGTTGTTAAAGGCCTGACAGCTGTAGTAGCCACTCTGACTGATCTGAACGTTCATCAGACTGAGATCTGATCCAGTATCAGACAGCTGGGCTCCATTCAGAAACCACTTAAATACAGCAGAAGGTCTGGAGTCAGCTGAGCAGTTCATGCTGATGTCTGACCCGTTCTCATAATATTTCTGTGGCTGAGATATTGTCAAATGCGTTTTTTCTGGACCATCTATGTGGCATACGGGGAGTAAAGAAATTCATTAAATGCTGGCAGCTTAAAGCGAATGTTACGTGACCACTTAGCTCAGTGTGAAGCCTCATGATACCATCAACTTTAAAGCAATGTGCAGAATAAAATATATGCACATATGAGTAACTCACAGTAGATGGTGAGGTTTAGTGGATCACTGGTGCCATTACTGACAGGATTAAACACCTGACACCTGAATGGTCCCTGGTCGTAGCGGGTCACATTAATTATAGTTAGAGTGAATCCTCCATCAGTGATCTGAACTCTGTCACTTCCTGTAACCTCAGAGCTGCTGTTCAGCCAGAGGAAAGAGAGAGGGGATCCAGAGGAGGAGCAGGACAGACTGACTGAGCTGAACTCCACCAGCTCTGTTGGTTCTGAAGTTACCACAACATTGGTAACTGGTGCTGTGGGTGGAAAACACAGGGGGTTTACACTGACCAGCTTTTTGCATAAGAAGTAGAGTGGAGTATTTTGAATGTTTAATTCTCCATGGTCAGTAATAATGGCGTTGAACGTAAACATGTAAACATGGGAATGTTCATTTACCTGTGATCCTGCAGTTATTCTTAGTTTATACTTTACAGTTTTTACTGATGGTCTTTTACCAGTACATTCGTCTAACAACGTTGATGCATAGATTATCAGTAAAGCTGGTCACCAAATTATTAAGCATGTTTAAATATCTTATCTTATCCTGTTGCAAAATGTTGCACCAAGCCTCGTACCTGGTGCAACATTTACCGGTGTTGGCTGACCTTACAGGATATCTTGTCCAAATAGCCACGGCAACATTTACCTTGGTTATACAACAATTCAAGTTTTTGTTATCCTAAAACTGACTCTGAATGGCAATTTTATAATTTTTGTATCACTGAAAAACTCTTTTGAGATTTGAAAGGTGATTTCTGTTAACAGAATATTTCTTCCATATTGTTATATCAATGTGTTTAACTATGATTGTCCTGCATTGTGTGTATTAGTTGTATCTGCCAGCCACATCTGTTCTGTGCTGCTGACCTCTCCAGGAAGTATCTTTGTGCGACTTTATACATTATTATTCTCAGCCTCAGTTGTCCTTGTACAAGCAAATATTGCAGCACTCTCAAAAGTGGAAGTGCATTGCATCTGATGCTATAGTCACAAGTACACCCATTTTTTAAATTTATTTTCAAACATACTCAGTACAGAGATGGATGCAGGCGTAGACGTCTCATATCTCAGAGTCTTGTCGTTGAAGGCCTGACAGCTGTAGCTTCCACTTTGACTGATCTGAACGTTCATCAGTTTGAGCTCTGGTCCATCAGACAGCTCGCTACCATCCAGAAACCACGTGAACTGAGCAGGAGGTCTGGAGTCAGCTGAGCAGGACAGGACGATGTCTGATCCTTCCGGATGGTGTTCTTTTGTCGGATTTATTGTGAACATAGTATTTTCTGGGCCATCTGAATTTAGGGTTAATACAACAGCAATACGTTAGTATGCACAACTGCATTATTATACAAATACAAGGAACTTCTATTACATAGCAAGCATACAATGCACTGTCTCTAAATATAGGTTCCTGATTTATAATGATTTAGTTCAGACTGTGCGGTAGTGTGCAGGGATGATGTGCTGGATTCAAATAGGAGGGGAAAATGTGTTTTAAATATGTTATAAACCCATGCGTGAACAAAAAGACAACAGAAAAAAATGACAATTATCTAAACTCTGTTTGCATTCAGATCTTGTTAGGTAAATATACTGAGCATGCAGGTCAGTAACTCACAGTAGATGGTGAGGTTTAGTGGAGGAGCACTGGTTCCCTCACTGACAGGATTAGATACCTGACACAGGAATGGTCCCTGGTCGTAGCGGGTCACATTAATTATAGTTAGAGTGGATCCTCCATCAGTGATCTGAACTCTGTCACTTCCTGTAACCTCAGAGCTGCTGTTCAGCCAGAGGAAAGAGAGAGGGGATCCAGAGGAGGAGCAGGACAGACTGACGGAGCTGTTGAACTCCACCAGCTCTGTGCTGCTGGAGGTTACCGTTACATTGGAGACTGGTGCTGTGGGAGAAACACAAAAAAAACATTTTATAAAGTTACAGTAGAAAATAAATACTGAAGCAGATGGGAGTGAGTCTCTTGTTTAAGATGAGATATTGATTATTCATGGTTCCACATTGAAAGTTTATACACGTTCATTCCACCATAAAAAAGCGATTTTCCCTAAATTTTTATTTGAGGATGATTGTGCAAAGAGTCAAAGGCCTATACCATTGGTTACTTGATCAATCGCTACGCCAAACCTTTATTCAGCCTAGAAAGAGATGCAACATTTGAAACTTTTCTTACCGTATACGTCCAGTCTGGTGTTCCCTGGCTGTGGTCGTTCTCCTGGTGGTACAATGGTAACTGAGTATTCTCCACTGTCAGTTAGAGTCAGGTTCCTGAGCTCCAGAGATCCAGTAGACAAGAAGAAGGTGATCCTGTCTTCATACTCTGGTGCAGGGAAGTTGTTAACA
The DNA here is from genome assembly GCF_902827175.1 of Gymnodraco acuticeps. Classification (NCBI taxonomy): domain Eukaryota; kingdom Metazoa; phylum Chordata; class Actinopteri; order Perciformes; family Bathydraconidae; genus Gymnodraco; species Gymnodraco acuticeps. Next base: position 1,400,047 of record NW_022990276.1, on the reverse strand, counting down.
TTCCAAGTAAATATATCTTTAGCACCAAATCTCCAGGTCACTGATTGAAAAGTTGTTCCTGGAGTCGGTGTTGTGGTGAACATCACTTTCCCTCCCACAGCTGCGTTCAGACGGTCTGGCAGCACACCAGCTCCTTCAGTTAAACCTGGAGAGAGACAGTTAGAGGTCACTGCAAAATAAGCCCTGGGAAAAATCCTTCATAAAATACCAAAACAAAAACACAGAATGATGTATTCCATAATACTGTACAGTAGCATCAACTAGCTGTTGATAACAATTTACAATAAATGTGGATGCTTGTAAATCTTAAGCATTTAAAAAAGATCAAACTTTTGCCAAGTAGACTTCATTCCCATATTGAATTCTACAGGCAAAAAGTGTTTTCTTTTCTTTTAGTCTTACAATGAGATCAAATTAGATCAAATTAGCAAGATACCATTGAGACATCAGACATCCATCTTGATATTTCCTCAATCACATGCAAAATGCTTTAGGCTACTGTAAGTTCATGTTTGTTTCAGCAATTAACTTTGTATCAGTCCTGCTTTTGGTCCGCTAACCATGCTGCTTTTGAGTCACAAAATAATAAAAAGTAGACCTCCTGATTATTAGCTCAACTCCTTTCCAAAAACCTTAAAACAATTCAGCATTATTATAAAATATAAGAAGTCATAAACCTAACAGCAGAAGATGGAAACACTTTTAAAAACCAAGATTCTTACCTGTGAAAGCCAGAGAGACTATCCATAGTAAAGCGAAAATATCCATTGTTGGAACTCTGTGAGATATCAAATGCAGAGGAAATGTCAGCCATCAAACTTTGACTGTCCTGATAAATGTGAGCCTCTTGCCGTTCTCAACATATCAGTGAGTAAAAGCAGAACTACCTTCGTGTTGAGGTACAAAGTGTCTGCATAATGAGTCAAACCCAGTGAAGCTGCAGACATGTCCTAAAGCTGCAAGACATCGCCCTCTAGTGGTGTAAATATGTTTGCACGCCATATTGATGGTTGATAAAGAGACGTGAATACTACTGTGGTATTAATAATCAGACAACAGCTGATTTACATACTGTTTTTACTATGCCTATATTTACTTTAGGCAACACTTTGTACATAACCACTTACGGCATATTTGTTTATCAATAATAATATGCATGAAAGAAACTAAGTTATATGTATATAGATCTATCAATTTTGCTGCAAAGAAAACTTGAAATGATATAACAGCAATTCCACATGACAGTTATGGCAAACTACATGAATATTGTTCCCATTTAAAGATCATTATAATACATTCACAGGGCATGTATAATATTTCCATTTCATGTAGTATTCCGGCCATACAAAATAAGAGCCTTGGTTTTAAACATTCATGCTGTAAAAACACAAAAAGCTTTACCGTCTAATATTTAAAAAAACTACTTTTTATTTCTCAGAATTCTGACTTTAAAGCCAGAATTCTGAATTCTTTCTCACAATTCAAATAAATAAAGAAATCCCTTTTTTCCAGATGAAAAAAAAATCTGATTAAATTAAAGAAAGAAAAACAGGATGTTAAGCACACATCTGCGCAAATAAATACATACATATGTTAGATTTGTCTGCTTGCTTTTTATGTTTATTTGCATTTAAGAATTCTGTATAGGAGGATATTGAGTCTGTGAAATTATAAAGTAAAAAAGTGGTAACAAATTTTGAATAATCTAAACAATACATTTCAATTTAATTTTGTGGCATAAAACATTAGACAGGATAAATGAAAAGATAGACCTGCAGGTTGCGCAATAGATCAGTGAAGAAATTGTCTAATTTGACCCTTTTCATGGCAACATGCTAACAGTTTAGATGTTTGACACATTTGGTTTGATTCAACAGCACCATGGTGTTATTTGGACATCATACTAATTCATTATAAAGGACCTTTGAAAAGATGCTTGTTGCTTACTCTGTAAAGGATCAACAGTATAGGTAAATAACCTTACAGAGGCATTACAATGGGAAAACCCCGCCTACACACTACTTCCTTGTTTTACCTTCATATATTGAAATCAGCATTCTTTAATCTGAAAGGCAAGATGAAGGAGTGTGATCTCTTTTCTATGATTTGATGATATTACAGAACAAAATGGAAGTAGCTGTGATACACTTCATCATCCTGGGAGTCCTCTCCGGTGAGCTCTTACCGTGTAATACTCTTCAGCAGCTAAAAGTGTTAGGTCATCAAAGTTTAACCATCAATCATTGGTCAGTCAGTTTCTCTCTCAGTTGACAGAAGTGTCCCTGTTGTTTAAATCTAATGTCTATAACGGGTTTAGAACCCAAACCTGCTGTGAAACCTGGTTAGTCATTTGAAGATCAGCTTAACTTAATTCAGATGTTTTATTAATGTTTGCAGTTTAAGAAATATTTTAAAACTATAACAGAACATTGAAAACAGTCATTAGGTTTGTTGTACCAAGAGGACCTGGATTTGAATTCGTTAGAGAGAACCGATATGATCTTGTCTGCAGCTGTATTGTGTTTTGAATGATTTCTAAAGTGGGTCCCTCTGTCTGTCTCTCTCCAGGTTTAACTGAAGGAGCTGGTGTGCTGCCAGACCGTCTGAACGCAGCTGTGGGAGGGAAAGTGATGTTCACCACAACACTGACTCCAGGAACAACTTTTCTATCAGTGAACTGGAAATTTGGTGCTAAAGATATATTTACTTGGAATGTTAACAACTTCCCTGCACCAGGGTATGAAGACAGGATCACCTTCTTCTTGTCTACTGGATCTCTGGAGCTCAGGAACCTGGCTCTAACTGACAGTGGAGAATACTCAGTTACCATTGTACCACCAGGAGAACGACCACAGCCAGGGATCACAAGACTGGACGTATACGGTAAGAAAAGTTACCATTTTACTAATTTTACAGAGATCACAAGACTGAATGTTGAAGGTAAGACACAATTCTTACATGTTGCGTATCTTTCTCTGCTGAATGAAGATTTTGCGTAGCGATTGATTAAGTAAACAATGATATAAGGCTTTTTCTTCTTTGCACCATCATCTAATAAAAATATAGAAAATGTTCATATTTTCGGTGGAATGAACGTGTATAAACTTTCACTGTGGAGCCATTAATAATCAATATCTCATCTTAAACATGAGACTCACTCCCAGCCATTTCAGTATTTATCTTATACAGTAACTTTATAAAATGTTTTGTTTTTTTAACCCACAGAGCCAGTCTCCAATGTAACGGTAACCTCCAGCAGCACAGAGCTGGTGGAGTTCAGCTCTGTCAGTCTGTCCTGCTCCTCCTCTGGATCCTCTCTCTCTTTCCTCTGGCTGAACAGCAGCTCTGAGGTTACAGGAAGTGACAGAGTTCAGATCACTGATGGAGGATCCACTCTAACTATAATTAATGTGACCCGCTACGACCAGGGACCATTCAGGTGTCGTGTTTCTAATCCTGTCAGTGAGGGAACCAGTGATCCAGTAACCCTCACCATCTACTGTGAGTAACTCATATGTGCATACATGTTATTCTGCACATTGCTTTAAAGTTGATGGTATCATGAGGCTTCACACTGAGCTAAGTGGTCACGTAACATTGTCTTTAAGATGCCAGCATTACTTTAATGCATTTCTTTACTCCCCGTATGCCACATAGATGGTCCAGAAAAAACGCATTTGAAGTAAACCCCCTGTGTTTTCCACCCACAGCACCAGTTACCAATGTTGTGGTAACTTCAGAACCAACAGAGCTGGTGGAGTTCAGCTCCGTCAGTCTGTCCTGCTCCTCCTCTGGATCTTCTCTCTCTTTCCTCTGGCTGAACAGCAGCTCTGAGGTTACAGGAAGTGACAGAGTTCAGATCACTGATGGAGGATTCACTTTAACTATAGTTAATGTGACGCGCTACGACCAGGGACCATTCAGGTGTCGTGTTTCTAATCCTGTCAGTGAGGGAACCAGTGATCCAGTAAACCTCACCATCTACTGTGAGTCACTTCTCCACTGAGTTGATGAACAATATGATCATTTTAATGGTATTTCCATAAATTGTGATCAACAATATATTACATATTTGTTACTTTGAGTTTGAAGATTTATTTGGTGTACATCTAACGTCTCGTTTTCAACAAATGCTAAATATGTACAAACAGACAATGAATTCAGTTGTATACTTTCTAGATTAGCCAAATTGAACTTCATCATAATGAAAGTGTATCATAAAGAACTAACATTAAAAATTACAGTCTGAAAAAACAGATTATTAAATCAATGCCAGTTTGACAAAACATTAACAAAAACTGAAATGAAAGTCCCCTCTCTTGTGCATGGCATTTCTAAAATCCTTCAAATAAACGTTTTGGTCCTTGAACCATTGTCATAAGATAATAAGTAAAAACAATTTGTTGGCAATATGCAGCCATGAATATGAATGATCTCAACTTGATCATGAGGTTTATTCCCAGCCACTGCAGTGTTATATTCTCCTGCAGCTTTAAACATTGTTTTTGTTTTGTAACCCACAGCACCAGTCTCCAATGTAACGGTAACCTCCAGCAGCACAGAGCTGGTGGAGTTCAACAGCTCCGTCAGTCTGTCCTGCTCCTCCTCTGGATCCCCTCTCTCTTTCCTCTGGCTGAACAGCAGCTCTGAGGTTACAGGAAGTGACAGAGTTCAGATCACTGATGGAGGATCCACTTTAACTATAGTTAATGTGATGCGCTACGACCAGGGACCATTCAGGTGTCGTGTTTCTAATCCTGTCAGTGAGGGAACCAGTGATCCAGTAACCCTCACCATCTACTGTGAGTTACTCACCTGCATGCTCAGTATATTTACCTAAAAAGATAAACCTTGTTTAGTTTTATTCACGCATTGAGTATTAAATAATACAACAAATATCCTTGTATATGTATAACAATGCAGTTGTGAATACTAACTTTTTGCTGCTAAATTCAGATGGCCCAGAAAATACTATTTTGACAATATCTCCGCCCAAAGAACACCATCAGGAAGGATCAGACATCAGCCTGTCCTGCTCAGCTGACTCCAAACCTTCTGCTGCTTTCAAGTGGTTTCTGAATGGAGACCTGCTGTCTGATGGACCAGAGCTCAGTCTGATGAACGTTCAGATGAATCAAAGTGGAAGCTACAGCTGTCAGGCCTTCAACGAGAAAACTCTGAGATATGAGACGTCTACGCCTTCATCCATCTCTGTACTGAGTAAGTTTGCATTGAAAGGTTTAATGCATACAGATGTGATAAGAAAGGTTTACTCAAATCTCTTTTCCTTATAACATATCAGTTAAAAAAAGGAACCTTTGTTTAACTTAAAGCAATAAACTCCTACTATTGTGTGTATTTTGAGACTAATATAGATACAAGTACAATAAATCATACTTTAGCAAGATCATATGCTTGATATGTTCTGGATGTGTTTCCTACATTTTTAATAACAACAGGTAAATACATTTAAATAGTTTTTATTTCTTTAATCTTTGAATCCATTACATTCGAACAAATGGAAAGAAAAGTACCTGAAAAAGTTTGATTCCTTTAACTCCCACTGTTTTGATTCAGTTGTAAAATAAATCCTACAATTAATGAAGACGTTTTCTGTTTCTGTCAGTCAGTGTAGAAACTGACAAACTATCTTCCTAAGAATATAGTTATATATATATATATATATATATATATATATATATACAATATATAAATATTGTATAGTTATAGAGTATAGATGATATTTCTGAGCGATAGGTTGTCCAAAACAATGCATTTAAAAAAGACTGTTGGCAGTCAGACACTCAGCATGTTACGTATATATTCAGGGGGAAGTAGAACAATGTTTGCATTTTATAAAGAGGAACTGTTCCTTTTATATTTATTAACTCAGGCATTAAATCAACTTCTTTTGTTCCTGCTTTTATATCTTCACGTGATCTGTTGCCCAACAGAGAAAGTATCCGGCGCTTCTGTCACATCTCCATCAAACCTGCCGATTGAGGGGAACTCTTTCAGATTAATCTGTGACGCTGCTGGCTCTGTCTTTACCAGAGAGTGGAGAAAGGGAGGCTTAGATCTGACTCCGACTGTAAACATGACCCTCACCAACAACAGCAGAGAGCTGTCTTTTAGCAGTCTGAGTAAAGACGACACAGGAGATTATTCCTGTATTATCAGCAACCCCCTCAGCAGCGAGGAAGCAAACTACTCCATGATAGTTAACTGTAGGTAACAAACTATAACTCCACTGTTCACAATGATACGTTCAGATTATTGAGGAACTATTGAACACGTTTTATATTCTTCCAAATATCTGTTTTCCAGACGGACCAGAAACAGTTCAAATCACAGGTCAAAGTCAGATACATGTGGGAGGCACATTTAAATTAACCTGCTGGGTTGCATCTGTACCAACTGCCAATTACACCTGGATGCCGAACACCGGGGCGATAATCAATTCTGCTGTGATTTATAGAAACAACACTGAACTCTCTGACAGTGGGAACTACTCCTGTGAAGCGAGGAATTATATAACCGGGAGAACATCATCAGCAGTCCATGAACTGACCGTAACATATACAGGTAGCGAGATAGTAGTAAGAGTACATTCAAATCAGAAGGAACACATCTTAGCGGGCTCCAACAAATCATTATCATTATTATAAAACCGGCACCTGTATAATCAGAATTAAGGAACATCTCTCAAAATCTTAAACTCAAATCAAACAATCAACATGTTGTTCTAATCTGTAGAAGTGCTTATGATTTTATCTATTTAAATTCTCTGTGCCTGTGAGCTTTTGTTTGCTCTTACAGTATGTGTTTATTTGTGCCTTTTATCCACAGGGATGATGAGATGAAGAGACAGTTCCCGTTTACAGAATGATGTAAAAGTCATGTTTTATCTCCTGTTTTATTTTAGCACCACCAGGCTGTTCGGGTGGTTGCATCGCTGGAATAGTAATCGCTGTTTTAGTCGTCATTGGAGCTGTCGGTGGAGGGTACTACGTTTATAACACAAAGTAAGTTGAAACATCTAAACTGCAGTCTGTGTAATCAAAAGTAACAGTTTGAATTGAGTGGATCTGTTTGCATGTCTGTATTTTATCATTGCTTTTTAGAAAACAACAACAAAGCAGTAACACAATCAGAAACAACAACAAAGCTGAACCACAATCTGATATTAAAGGTTAGTAATCATGTGATCAAATTGTACATTATGTATTCAAAATAAGATGTATTAACACTTTTCTTTCCTCCTAGAACTAGAAGAGGCTGTGTATGTGAACACTTCAGCGATATACGAGAGTGTATAGACTCAGCCGTCTTCTTTGTGCTAAAGGTACGTTTTAAGATATATTATATATGTTCAAAGGTTTCTGTAGAAATATTTAACTTAGTTAATCTGAAGGAACCACTATAGAACCACATTATCAGAGCACTCATTCTAACATACACTTGATCAAAGCTCTTTGACACTTCCCTCTTTTCACTTCTCGTCCAACAGGCCGTTCAGAGGAAGAAGAGCTTCACAACATAAAGACAAAGCGGCTCTGAAATGTTATCACATTATTATTTTAAATGCTTTTTCTAATGTGTCAGCAAACACTACATTTATAGTGCAGTAATACCATGAATTTCACATTTTAAAGGTCAGCTATTATGCAAAATCCTCTTCTTCATGTCTCTTCTACATCAACATCTGTCCCCTCTTCTTCATGTCTCTTCTACATCAACATGTGTCCCCTCTTCTTCATGTCTCTTCTACATCAACATGTGTCCCCTCTTCTTCATGTCTCTTCTACATCAACATGTGTCCCCTCTTCTTCATGTCTCTTCTACATCAACATGTGTCCCCTCTTCTTCATGTCTCTTCTACATCAACATGTGTCCCCTCTTCTTCATGTCTCTTCTACATCAACATGTGTCCCCTCTTCTTCATGTCTCTTCTACATCAACATGTGTCCCCTCTTCTTCATGTCTCTTCTACATCAACATGTGTCCCCTCTTCTTCATGTCTCTTCTTCATCAACATGTGTCCCCTCTTCTTCATGTCTCTTCTACATCAACATGTGTCCCCTCTTCTTCATGTTTTTTCTACATCAACATGTGTCCCCTCTTCTTCATGTCTCTTCTACATCAACATGTGTCCCCTCTGTGTAAAGAGACTCTGAAAGTTTCAGGAACAAAGATTCTCTCTCTTTTTGATCCATTTCTATAAAAACCTGTCTGAAAATGAGCTGATCAGATTTTGGCCACTTTATGATGTTGTAACGATTTGTTGGCTTGTGTAACCATTAGCCAATCAGCAACCAATGTAACCCCACCCCCCCACCTTATCACCTGAATCTCCTCCTAGAGCTCCATTGAGTTCTTTCTAACCAAATGTCTCTCAGAGGGGCGTGGGGAGGGGCTCCTTATTTTCATCTAAAGTCACAGACACAGAATCAGCGCTTTTGAAACAGGGCTGAAACAGAGGGGATTATGGGATGCTACAATGATCTGTTTGGTGTTTGGAACCAAACACTTCAGACATGTTCGGGATATATCTGAGACCTATGATATGTTGATGAAAAACAGTCAAATACGGGACCTTTAATGTAAACTAAACGACGTGGTGAAACTAGTTAGATAGATAAGTGTGTTCATGTTTAGTTTAATATCTGGTGTTAAGTCCACTCTAACGAAAACATTGTTGCAGAAAATGACGTTTTCACTTTTTTACCTCATCAATGATAAGCATTGTTTGTTTATGAAGTTGAGTTGAGAGGCTAACTGCTAAAATAGCTAACGCCATTGTAAAAACAGACAACACAATTTCTGGAAACTACGACGTGTCCTGAGAATCTGAGGTCCGCCCCAAACCTGGGTTCATTCAAATCACTTCAGCACTCCTTACAGCATTATGTGTATTTACAATTTCTCTGTTTAACTAATTTCTATCTCTTTTATGAATTGTCTTTTTGCTCGATTTATTTTGTTTTACAATTTATTTCAGTTTTTGTAAAGCACTTTGAATCGCCTTCGTGTCTGAAATGTGCTATATAAATAAACTAACCTTTATCTTAACAAAGCATTATGGTAAGTTGAGAACTATGCAACCTTACAACTAATGCAAAATAACAACAGTGACATCGAGTGGTGGATCAGTCGACTACAACAGAGAAACATTTCCATTTGTGAATTTTAAATATGTCAGAGCGGCTGGTATCAACCCTAATTGAAGTTTTTTTTTAAAGGATGTAAGGACCAGTATGAATGAATAAATAAATGTCTGAATGTTTCAGCTAAGGTTCGACAAATCTTTAATTTCTTGTTTAAGATTCAGCTCTTTTCTAATGGCCTTTTTTGTTTTTGTCTTCTGTGTTTTTTTTTAATGTTTATTTGTACTAAGAATGTTGTATTGAAAAGGTATTGAGAGGGAATTTGAGTCCATTAATTCAGTAGAAGAACAGTGGTAACAGAAAATATGTCAGAATAACATTTCAACCGAAGGTTGTGGCAATTTTTCATTTCAATCTTAAACTGGTAGTTGATAGCACTAGAGACAAAGTCAATAGATCAGTGATGTCATTGTATCATTCGTCACATTTAAGTTTAGATATTTGACCATTCAACCACACAGTAGGGCCAGAAGATTAATCAGAAGATTGTCACATTTTAAGTTTATAGCAACCAATCAAACAGTTTTTTAAATATCTCAGTCCCAATCAAAGTCAGACATTGCCATAGCATAGACCAGGGGTACTCAAATACAAATCTTAAAGGTCCAAAATAAATGTTTCAATAAGACAAAGGTCCGTTTATTACGGTCATTCAAACTTTTAAACAATTGCAACAAGATTCTTAACACGAGGTTGCAAAAATAAAGGCAGCTGCACCCTCTTTCATTCAGCGTTCCCATTATTGCTTTATAAATGTCTTCCCCCCCTTCTGTGTCCACTGAGGTTCGTCAGGCCCAACACATCTTCAACAAACTCCCCCTTTGCCTCATCATAAAAACTCACAAACACCAGCAACTGAGCATTGTCAGTGGTGTCAGTGGACTCACCCACAGCTAAGGAAATGCACTGTGCATTTTTTATTCCATCACAAAGCTGATTAATCAAATCACCAGCCAGTATTTCTGTTCTTCTGGTTGCTGTGGAATCTGAGAGGGGGATTTGCTTGATTTTACCTGTTATTTCCTCTTTTTGTTTGCCTTCAACATGGTCTCCATCACTTCAGTCATGCATTCTTTTATACTTCAGTTATTATCCAGTGGAAAGTCCTTACCTACTGGCCTAGTTCAATCAAAGTGGTTACTTTTTTTTGGCTGGGCAGTGTAGTTTTACACACCGTCTGATTTGACTTTCTCAGGACTTAAAACAGTTTTTTGGGGACATAAGAAAAAGAAGAAAAGAACAAAATATATTTACACACGTAAGGTCATCATCTTAATAGTTTTGTATGCTCATCCGTGAGCAGAGCATCAAGTTGACATGTCTATTACAGCTGAATGCGGCGATTACCATTTTGTTCAGCAAAACGCCTCACAAACGTATTAAGATCAACAGCTTCAGTGCGTTTTGATTCAATGCTGAGTACAGCCAAACTGACAGTCTCTTCTCTGTCAGTGTAGACCGCAAATACCTCATTCCTTCAGTGCTTGGGTCCGAATGCTTCTCGTTTTGCGCCGTCCCGTTCAAATGAATTCGCCGCCAATCATATGTCCACGCTCGCGCCAGGACCGGGGGAGGGGTTACATGACGTGCATCTTGTGCTGCATTCACTTGCACTCGGACATTAGAGATTTTCTCTCATAAATGTCCGATGAGCCACAACTTTTCTTTCAAAACAAAGCTGCCAACTGGGGTGGCAGCTGGGGTGGCAAGGCCTATTTTTAGGGTGTCAGTTGCCACCCCGGTAGGTGAAACTAGGCTACTAACTACAGTACAGATGGCACTAGATGAGCTGTTAGTTCTCGCTCTGAATTTTTTTTTTTTAAACTCTCGCTCTGATTCAGACAGGTTGAAAGAGACGAGACACACATTTTTCCCACCCACATTCCGCGAAGACCCGCCCTACTGTGCCTCTGATTCGCAGATTGTTTGGGGAGAAAAAACGCTGACTGGATGCTGAATGTGATTGGACCAATGCGTTGACAGACACACACAGACAGTGGAACAGGACATGCAGAGCGCTGTTTGCAGTCTATGGACATAGCGGATCATTTGCGTTGTGGCGATGTCTCGCAGATAACACAGATAATACAGATTATACATATGAAAAGTATAATTTGCTCAGAGTCCAGAGACAGTTGTGGTTCGGTCCGGATCCGGACCGGAGTCCGGACTTTGAGGATGCCTGGCATAGACCCTCTACAACTCAGACCGGAAGTACCTGACAAAAATATATTAATCACCACTATTTAACACATGTCTGGTCATTGGAAATATAAAAACAATCATTAATTGTACATCTGTAAACATCTGGTCATTAAATTCAAAGTTCATCTTTGTACAAGAGCTGGAAAAACATGTCCTCCTGACTTGTTCTCCTCCTCCCTTTATGACATGTATGCCCAATCCCAAACCACTCCCTCGACCCTACCCCTCCGTGACGGAGTGAACTCCGTCTGTAGCCACACTCGCAGCTCAACGAGGCTCCTTCTTGTCAGATGGAGGGAGTAAATACAGCAGCAAGCTTTGGGACGGCCCCCCCCTCTCCGGCAGAAACAGGAAATGCCGTAACTGTATGTAACAATGGTTTCATATCAGCATCTCTTAGACAAAAAATGTAAATTAATAACTCAAATAAAACTCCAAACATCTTTCACTCCCCCTCCACACCTCTCCACACTCGTTGGTTTGGAACAGCCCTCAATATGGTGGACCCTCCGTGTGAACGCGCAAACGGAGGGGTAGGGTGTAGGGGGCGGTTTGGGAATGGGCCTGAGTGTCTGGTGTGTAAAGGTATCCTCATACTGTAGATTAGCACTGAGGGGCTGATTGACTCAAACTCTTCTTCATCAGAGCACCATATTTTAACCCCCCAATTGCTCTGTTTTTATGTGGCTCATTCAGTGAGTCTAGTTGATCCACCCAGTGAAACGGAAGCTCATCTGCCTGCATTCCTTCTGCTATCTGTTGAGAGCAGTGCAACTGCGTATTCCTAGTGATGCATCCAGGTGTCCCCACCGTGATAGGAGAGGTTAGGAAGACATCAAACTGCTCCAAGAAACACGGAAACTTGTATTATAGAAGCCTCTGAAGCCCTAGGTCGTCCTGCAGGGTTGTCTGCCTGAGCCCACCGAGCAGACAGGTGAAGAGAAGAACCCCCTCTTATCAGAAAGGTGAAGAGAAAGATCCTCTCATCTCGAACGACCTCGTGCTTCCTTGCAGGTGGCTCGGTGCTCTCTGCACCCGAAGAATGTGACCCTCTCTCTGTGACCCTTGTCCTTGAGCTGTCCTAGTTATCGGGTTAACACCTGATAGGGATGTTTTCTGAGAGATGACAACTCAAAGCAATGGATTAGCACATTATTATTTAATTACAAAAATAGGATAGGCCCCTCAGATTGCTTTGGGAGCCTTCCTGACACATGCACATTACCATTTTTGAAGGTTTGTGTTAGTCATTTAACATGCAAGAATCATTAGATTAGTGTCAACTAATTATTGCAGCTCTATTGTCCATATACGAATTTAGTGTAACAAAAAGGAATAAGACAACAATATAAACATATTCTGAAAATATTATCTGCCAGATGTAGGCCTACTTAAAGTATTGAAAGTAGACATTATGGTTTATTGTTAAAAAAAAATTAATAATACATGTTGTATTTGTACTGTAGCAACTTTTCAAACCCACTTTACAAAGTGCTTCACAAAATATTCAATAATTCAATAAAATGACACTTAAATAAATCATGCATCCTATTTGTTACTGTATATATTGTTTGTTTGTAAAGTGAAACATGGACAGCTTAAGAAGCAGTTTTTAGTTAGAAGTGTTTCTTTGTTGAATAGAAAAAAGATTCCATGTTTAAAAGAGGTACTTCACATTTATTTTACATAACACAACAACATTCCAAATATAAAATGATAACATTGACACAATCTGTGTTTCTCTGTCTTTAATATAACAACAAAATAAACATAATTGCTATTCAGCATAAAATAATATTCCCTAATAGATGTGTGTGCATTAACTGATGTTAGTGTTACAATTCCACAATAAGACTGAGACTTATTTTTAAAATAAACACCATCTCCCAACGTGCATTGCGGCTAAACCATCCAATCACCGAGCTGAGGATCTTGCCTACGTCTGTTTCCGGTATTTGTTTATGACGATGTGATGTGAGATGTGAGACTGGGTTGGAGAATTGCACAGGGGAAAATAACATATCTATGCCACAATTGTAGATGCAGATTTTGTTAAACTAATACGTTTGCGCTGTGGACCAACACTATAAATTGACGGGGAAGGGGGTAGCAATAAAGATAACACCATTAAACAGTTACACAACATAACAGAAATAATATCGATAGCAGTGTCCCTAGCAACCACCTTGGTGACAATGAACACATTGTATGTACACAATTTTCTGAAGTAACCTTCGTAATAACTAGCAAACTAAAGATCATGTACATCCACTGCACACATCATCTGAAATAACAACTCATATTTCTCACATCAAATGATATCAAACCGCATTTTAATGGCCAAACTAACCTTAAAATAGGCATTTTACACCGAGAATACAACGAAGGTCGGCCATGTTTTTTTTTGTATGCAGAGAGAAATGTGAAGATCACGCGACATAGACGCCAGCCATTGGAAATGAATGGTGACAAAAAACGTAGGGATCTTACAATTTCAGTGGCGTTTTTGTAGAAATACTACGTCCCAATTTGTGGACCAACGTAGTTATTACACGTTTAGATGTGAGATTGGGTTGATCTGCCAGGTGTCCTTTGGCACTCCGGTTACAGAACACAGTGATTCAGAACATCTGCTGGACAAGTGAAAACCTGAATGTTGTTTTCTCACAAGCTTTACAATACGCTAATAACGGGAAGGGCTGCATTGTGTGGAACTGGTTCTAAATGTCATGATTTAAAGGTTAGGATGATTAAATCTGAGCTCCATCAAGACCTGACATACCTGTGAAAGAAACACTTCACACGCAAAGACTGGAGTCTAGACAGCTGCTGAAAGAAGAGATTTAGATGTGCAGCATTAGCACGAGGCAGAAACCAACCTTTAAACCTGTATTTGTGCAGAGAAAGACACTTTAAAGGTGCAGGGAGGACAGATTAGTTTAAATGTGATATTCAGAAGTGAACACAAGTGAGTGGTGAGATGTCACAGGTTCTCTGTGCAGGCAGAGCATCCAATGCAGGGGTGGCTTACCGTGTTCATCATGGACCTGGAGTCTTGGTGCATTACAGCACGGTTCCTGCAGCCGGGGCGCCGGACAACAGCCTGAGCTTCTGTTTGTCCACAGAGAGGCTCAGCATGCAGCAGCTCAACAGGAGGCTGGCCTCGTACCTGCAGCAGGTAGGAGACGCATGAAATGAACATAAAACAAAATGTCTCCTAAGATGCTTCAGCTGCAGCACAGAAACACTACTATTTAACTGCAGCTATGGAGCTTTGTACTGATCTAAGTTGTATGATTATTTCTACATATATGTGCATCAACTTTTTATTCTTTGATGCTTCAGGTGGAAATATTCCAAAACCTTCCCACTCTTCTCTCCAATGTATCTCGCAGCAGCAATAACGCCACTATAACCATTAGGATTTATAAGTGTTTTTTTAAATTATTGTTTTAAAGGGGAAGGATAAAATACAATTAGCAATTTCTCAACAGACTTCTTCTTTGACTGAGCACCGAATGTTGGAGCTTGGCTCACAGCAACACAGGTTATGCCCTATTTATTTGGGTGTTTACATTTTAGAAATGATGGGGGATTAATAATATTTCTCCACGATATTTTTTCCTTTTGAATTTAAGCTTGAAGTTTCCTGTGAAGAACTGTGTAGGCCTAATAGGTTATTAGCTGAAGTACACATATGTAAATTAAATCAAAAAAATCTTTCCATTCTGCAACTTAATTTTTGTCCTTCATTGGATTCCACAGGGCTGTGATATTTGTACTGTATGTAGAGTGATGAATAACAACTTCGATTTGTTTTTTAAATATTACATAACATTGCTTTTCACCTCCGATTGGTGGATGCAGGTCCAGAGTCTGGAGGTGGCCAATCAGAGGCTGGAGTGTCAAATCCAGGAGGAGCTGGACAGGAAGTGTCCCCAAGAACTGAGACAGCTGGACGGACACCTGAAGGCAGTGTCCCTGCTGCAGGGACAGGTGACACAGAGAAACACTAATGATCCAATTAAATAACAATTACAGCAATCTGATCTAATCAATTAACTACCATAAGAAACCCAAAACAACGAAATACAAAATAAATAATAATGTTAATAATAATAATGATGATGATAATAATAATAATAATGATGTTGATTTACTGACAATACAATAAAAAGTAAAGTAAGTAAAAAAATAAGAAAAAAGTAAAGAAAATATGGTAAAATATTTTTAAAATAATAATATGGAATCAAATAAAATAACAAGACAACAACTAGATGAAGGCCAAATAAAGACAAGTTAAGGCTAAATATAGGCCAGATATAAATATAATATTGATCAGATAAAAAAAGGCAAATAACGACCAAATAAAAGCAACTTCAATTCAAGTAAAAGGCTAAATAAAGTACATAGAACGATGAGAGAATGACCAGATAAAAGAAAAATATAGACTGATTACAGGCAAGAAGAAAGGTCAAATAAAAACCAGATGAATGCCAAAAAAAGCCAAAGTAAAAAAAACAAAAAAACAGATAAAGACTAAAGAAAGATAAAATAAGGACCTAATATAGTCCATTCAAAAGCCACTCAAAATAAATTGAAACAAATTACAATCAGTAAATGCCAAGTAAAAATCTGTTTGAATGAAGTAAATGCCAAAGTCGGGCCTGTTGCAGCTTGCAGGGGAATGTAGGTTTAGCATCTTCCTCCGGCGCCGACTCTTCAGGAAATGTTGCTTCTGCTTAAAGGTTAGACAGGTTGAGACGAGTCTGACTATAAAATGTCACGATTCAAAAGTCAGAGATTAAACTTGAACTTCAACATGATCTGATCATTTATCAAAGAACATCCTGAATAGGTGGGGTGAGTGTGAGAAGTGTTTCATTGGATAGTGCCCTCCACAAGCCTGAGGCAGTATTCATCACTTATATATTCTAGTAACTTTCCCATCATAAATAAAAGTCACCTTCATCAACTTTTTTTGATCATCTTGACCCATATTTACCACAGTTTTATAACTTTGGTAGCAAATAAACCACGAATAGCGGTTATCCTTTTTCAAGCAACAATTGAACATATCAGACATCATCATCATCGGCCCCCCATCCCGTATCAAAGACATCCAGAATTTCAACTTCACCATTGACAGCCACACTCTATCTCCCCCCCCTCACATCCGCAACCTCGGAGTCATCTTCGACAGTCAGCTCAAATTCAACCACCACATCAATCACATCACCAGGACCGCCTTTTTCCACCTCAAAAACATTGCCCGTCTCCGCCCATCACTCTCCTCCTCTGCTGCTGAAACCCTGATTCATACATTCATCACTTCACGACTCGACTACTGCAATAGCATCCTCTACGGCATACCATCCAACCTCCTCAATAAACTCCAACATATCCAGAACTCTGCTGCCCGCCTCCTCACCCACACCCGCTCCCGAGACCACATCACTCCCGTCCTCCAGAACCTCCACTGGCTCCCCGTCCGTCAAATAATCAACTTCAAAGTCCTCCTGATTACTCACAAAGCCCTCAACAATCAGCCCCCCCCCCCCCTACCTCACAGTCCTGCTGCACCACCACACCCCTTCCCTCTGCCTCTGCTCATCAGAAGCCAACCTCCTATCCATCCCCACCCGCATCAATCACCGGACCTGGGGGGACAGAGCCTTCTCCGTCGCTGCCCCCTCCCTCTGGAACTCACTCCCACAACCCATCAGAGACTGCACTGACCTCACCACCTTCAAAGAACTTACAAAAACTCACCTCTTCAATCTGGCTTTTAATGTGTGATTGTTTTTGTATTATTTGACTTTAACTTTATATTTATTTGTTGTTCCTTTATTTTATTTTATCTTCACTATATCTGTAAAGCGTCTTTGAGCACCTGTAAAAGCGCTAACAAATTAAATCTATTATTATTATTATTATTATTATATGTATTAATTATCCACTTCACGTATTAATCCCCTTATTAATAAGACAAACTTCTTCAAATCTGATGTCTGTAAGTCACCAGTCACCACGCACGCTGACTTTAATTCTACTGTAACTATAGTTCTTGTCACAAACGAGCTGAGAACCAAAATGCAAAACACGGGAAACCAGGAATAGTCGGTAACCAGCTTGATTATAGGCAAAGGGCTGGTCGGGGACAAACTGGAAGGCAGTAGGCAAAGGGCTGGTCGGGGACAGGCGAAGGTTCCAGGAGTAAGCAAGACGGGAGATGCAGGTACAGGCAGGGTCAGGGAGCAGACAAGGCAAAATAATCCAGGGACAGGCAGGGTCAGGAAACAGGCGAGGCAGGCTGGTCAGAGGCAGACGAGGTCGAAACCGGGAGAGCAATCTGGAAGGAAATGCGGGAAAGACTGGCATGCTGCGAAGTACGATCTGGCACTGAGGTGAGAGTGAAGTGGGCCGAAATACTAATGGAGCTGATGGGTGTAACAGAGTGAGAGAGAGAAACAGGGTGTGACTACCAGGTGACTAAGAAATGCTAATGCAGAAAATAGGTGAGTGAGGGAGCAGACTGTGACAGTTCTAGTTTTCGCCAACAGAGGACAGAGTCAAGGCGATGCTCAGTATCATGAATTGGCTTTAAAGTCCCAATTCAATCTAGTATGTCCTCAAGTCAATACCAACAAGTCAGAAAGTCATGTCCAAAATCAGGAACAATTCCCCAAATCAGGTCCCAAGCAACACATAAACATCGCAAATTAAGACCAACAAATCAAGTCAGCGAGTTCCAAATAAGTCCCAAATCATGAAAAGCAAGTCAAGAAAGAAAGTCTCAAATTATTATTATAACTAGTATTTATTTCCAACAAATCTAAAAACACTTGAGTCGAGAGCAATACGTCTGAAAGTCCAGACAGCAAGTCCCAAATAAACACAGTCCAAAATGATTTCCCATATTCCCAAACTCATTCTAACCTGACCTTTGCAGGCCCCAAATCAGTAACAATAAACCAAAATCAGGTCCCAAGCTAAAAAAACGTTGAACTTAAGACCAAAATGTCCTTAGTCAAGATAGCGAGTTCCAAAATAGATCCAAATCATGACAAAAAAGTCACAAGTCAAGACATCCAAGTAGACCATCTCCAGTCTAATAAGTCCCAAGTCAAAGCAAACCCTGCTTTTTGTTTATTTGACTAAGCATGGGAGCATCATTTCTAATAACAGTCCCAAATTCCAAAGTCATGAAAAAAAACTTCTAAAATGACCTGTGAGTTCTTAAGCTGCCTTCACATGATGTGCAATTTGCTCTTTGCTTACTGCTAGGTTGGGCGCAGAGCCTTGCAGTGAAAACAACTCTTTAAAGGTCACCTATTATGCAAAATCCAAATGTTCATGTCTGTTATACATGATTAAGTGTCCCTTCTGTGTAAAGACATTAGAAAAGTTTCAGAAAAAATATTATCTCTCTTTCTGTCTGAAAATGAGCTGATCAGATTTTGGCCACTTTGTGATTATTATTATGTAACCATTAGCCAATCACCAACCAAGGTAACCCCCGCCCACCTTATCACCTGAATCTCCTCCTAGAGCAGGGGTTCTCAAAGTGCGGCCCGCGGGCCAATGGCGGCCCTCGGAAATGTTTCTGGTGGCCCGCGATAGTTAATGTGACACGCTGAAATGCATGCGTTATATTTTAATCCTCCATGGTTCGTATCTAGTAAGAATTAGAATGGAATTTAAGAATGGTAAAACTGCGCCCCCTGGGTTGTCATTCCTAAATTATGAATGACAGCTTGTGGAAAGTTTGCTAGACTACTGGTTGCATGGCAACTAGGCATCTCGCGAGTTGCGGTAATTGGTTAGTACAATAAAGAAAGGATTTGTTTTGGAATTATTTTGTGTTCCGTTTTTTCTTGGGCGGCCCTCAATCCAATATTGGGTACCTAAATTAGCCCTCACTCATCAAAACTTTGAGAACCCCTGTCCTAGAGCAACAATGTGTTTTTCCCAAACGATTGTTATTACACAAAACAGACAATATTCTTGCAGGTTGCATGATGTTCTTCATTTATTTTCTTTATAGTTGATTGCAGTTAGCAAGATAGTAGTAGTATAGCGCGTTGCTTTGGATAAAAGCCTCAGCTAAATGAAATGTAATGTAACGTTTTATGTGAAATAATATATAGTTGATCACTCTGGCTCTCTCTCTCTCAGATCAGTGATTGTCTCTCGGCCCAGGCTGAGGTGAAGCTGCAGCTGCTCGGTGCAGAGCTCACCATCTTCAAATTCAGCGCCAGGTACATCCAATTTACACTAAAGGTGCAATGATTAATCAATAAATCAATAAAGTTATTTTCATTCTTTAAAGGCTGTTCTCAGCTTTTTCAATATGGTGATTTGCTGCCTTTCTCTTACTTGTAAATCTTGGACTTTTTTCACTTTTTCTGACATTTTACACACCGCCAATAATCTAGAGAATAATCTACAGATCAATCCATGATTAAAATATGCGTTAGTTGTAGCCCTACTGAACATAACAACAAAATCAAACTAAGAGCATGCTGTTGTAGATCACAGGTTCCACAGGTTATTGAGTTTAAAGAGTGCAAATACTTAAACTATATCTCAGCATAACATTTTTAATTTGTAAGAAGACAAATAAAATAAAATAGTCTTCATTCATATCTCAGAAACACAGCATTGATAATATAATTATTAATATCCATTCATATATTAATGTTTATATTATTGTATATACTGTAATACACACATTTTAAAATATGTATTGTTGTTATATATGTTAGTACAATGTGCTTATTGTTTTTCTTCATATCAATATTTCTAAAATATTTCATCCTCTGATCACAAAACACAATTTCAATCCAGGATAAATACAGTTTTCTTGATTCTGATTGATCCAAAATTAAAGTGATTCAGGTTTCAACAGTAATTCACAAACTTTCAACACATGCTCATAAAGAGATTTCCCATCATGCCCTGCTGTGTGAACAGGTGTGACAAGGAGCGTGTGCATCGTGGTAGTGTGGAGGCGGAGCTCGGTGACATGAGGCTGCTGCAGGAGGGGCTGCTGCCCACTCTGCCAGAGCTCCACAACCTGTGGAGAGACCTCACAGAGCGACTGACGGAGCTGCAGAGACAACACCAGCAGGTAACAACACCATATATTACACCATCAGGTAACAACACCATATATTACACCATCAGGTAACAACACCATATATTACACCATCAGGTAACAACACCATATATTACACTATCAGGTAACAACACCATATATTACACTATCAGGTAACAACACCATATATTACACTATCAGGTAACAACACCATATATTACACTATCAGGTAACAACACCATATATTACACTATCAGGTAACAACACCATATATTACACTATCAGGTAACAACACCATATATTACACTATCAGGTAACAACACCATATATTACACCATCAGGTAACAACACCATATATTACACTATCAGGTAACAACACCATATATTACACTATCAGGTAACAACACCATATATTACACTATCAGGTAACAACACCATATATTACACTATCAGGTAACAACACCATATATTACACCATAAGGTAACAACACCATATATTATATAAGATAAGATAAGATAAGATGAACCTTTATTAATCCCCGAGGGAAGATTCAGTTGTACAAAGCAGCTTTCAGGGTAAGCGTGAAAAAAACAGTACAGCAAAGATTCACACAGATCAATAAAATCTAAAATAAATAATAAATAACATAAAATCAAGGAAATAATGATAATAATAATAAAAGACTATGAAAATAGGAGATGAATACAAATAAGAGTATATTTACATATTTGTTCATCATCTAAGTCAGTGATTCTCAAATGGGGGTACGCGAACCCCTGGGGGTACGTTGGGGTACTGCAGGGGGTACGTGAGATTTATAAAAAAATAAAATAAAATAAAAGGTTAATTAAAAAAATAATCTAAGTTAAATAAGTTAAATAGAAAACACAATTTTATATAAAACATTCCTATAACCACCAAGGGGGTCCTCATATAAACATGTCAAATGTGTGTATTGTATTTTATAGTTTTTCACAATAACATATGACTTAAATTGAAAAACTCCTTGGAAAAATCTTTTTTATAAAAGTGTTATGTTATTTTTTTTCATGCATAAAATGAAAATATCCTTAGTTTGTTGTAATGCATACCACGAAGGAGTTAATACATCACACACTGAGGGAACATCACTATATTGTAATTATTTATATAGGCTTTTTCGATCACAAATGTTCGGGATCGGTCAGGGGGTACTTGGCTGAGAAAATGTTTCAAAGGGGGTACATTACTGAAAAAAGTTTGAGAAGCACTGATCTAAGTTATAAAGTGTGGAATAAGTTCAAGTGACAAGTTAACATGGGTTGTGGAAACAGTGTACCACAGCATGTACCACAATTAAAATCAAAGTAGGACTTTCTATGATGCCCATGTCTGATCAGAATCAGAAGAGAATATCTATAATGCATTAGAAACATACTTTTAATGGATTACAATTGGATAATAGATTTGTTTAATTATGGTTATAAGCACTCATAAACATTCATAATGTTTTAGAACCATTATAACACATGATAAAGTATTTCATTATGAGGTCAGAAATGTAAAACTTAATGGCTTAATTCACTGACTTTTTAGGAATAATTATATATATTTTACTTTACTTTAAATAAAAATGACTGTTAAAGACTTATAATCATATAATGATACTTATTATATAATTATTAAAATAACATGATGAGTAATACAAAGAAAAATATGCATTATAAAAGTAATAAATAATGCATAGTAGAAACCGTCTTGTACATTTTGACAGGATTGCATTATTACATTATTTAAATGCATAATTATGAGATAGTGAAGCATTACCAACCTAAAAATATAATAATGTAATGCATCCTATTTAGATTGTTATTATATTTTAAAAGAATACAATGGAAATTGAAAAGGAAATAAGGCATTGTAAAAAGAAAGTGATGCTAACAGGAAGATAGTGATGCATTGTAACATTGAAATGCAATATAATAATACTATAATGCATTATTTATTTACGAGTGCCTATATTTATACAAAGTTTTAATCAGAATACAACATAACGTTTGTTTATAATATATCAGAGACAGGTATGTGATAGATTATTCACATGAAAGTTTACGTGCTGTTTCCTGTCTACCTGTCCAGGACAAGCGGGGTCTCCTCGCCCAGGCGTCAGGGGGTGTTGCTGTGGAGATACAGACGACGGGGTCATCAGATCTGATCCAGCAGCTGGAGCACCTGAGGAGTGCCGGTGAGACGCTGCTCCACCAGAAGCAGTGCTACAACACCCAGGTACATCAACATCTGCAGCACCGGCCCAACCAGCTTAAACCCAAAGAAGAAGAGGTTGCATATTCATTTTATTATGAATTTATATACACTTTTTTAAGTAGCTTAAATTGTTGCCTTATACAATGTCCGAAAATTATTAAACATTCTCTATTTTGCAAAAGCTGAAAACAACAAGTTCTGAAATGTTTGCAAACATTTCTTTAATGATTAATTGATTGATCAAAATAGTATAAAAAGTATATATATTTTTCTGTCTGCAATTTTTTGGAGCTCTAATGTTCTATCACAGTTCTAAACTTAGTGGAGTTTTGGGAACATTTTATAATAACATTTGTAATAAATACTAACTTGATAGTTAAAAAAAACTTGAGCTTATAGTTATTTATTGTTCAAAAATGAAATAAGTACTCATTAACAATGGCATTAACAATGGTTATTACAAAGGGTTATTAATGTTAGGTTTTTTGTGTTCAGATGTCTTTGCTGAGCTCTCCAGCGGTGACCTTTGACCCTCGAGCAGGGTCAGAGGTTGTGCAGGCTGAGGTTGAGGAGCTGTGGAGAACAGCAGGAGGTCTGGAGGAGGAGCTCACACAGCTGCAGGATCTGGTTAGAGACACTTGAAGTTAAAACATTGGTATTGACTGTGTAGAAATTGAGTTGATGAGAGACAGAGACTGACTGTGATTAGGATATAGTCATTAGAATGCATGTGTTATGTTAGATATGTGGTTGTCAACAGGACAAAGCCACACACATGTGATGATCTTATAAACGTTGCATTGCTGCAGACTAAACTGGCTTACAGTATATAAAGAAGTTTAAAACATAAACAGCATTAAAATGCAACATATTGCAGCAGTAATATTAGTCCAGAAACATCTTGTATAATGGTGGGGGACATGTTACTTCCTAAAAATCTAGTGGAGAAAAAGTATAAAGTAGCCTACCCCAAAACTACACTTATGGCGCTTTTCCACTGCAGGACTTGGTAGCCAGGCTCACTTTATGCTGCATTTCCATTATAGTTTAGTAACAGGGGTAGTAACTATAGTAACGCAGTGTAGGGGGGGTGATCGGCTGTTCGACGGGTGGAGCGACACTGCGTAAAACTGCCGTGACGTCATCTTCAAAGCGAACCACAAAACAAAACATCAGCCGTTAGCTGTTAGCACTCAGAGCTCACAGCTCCTCATATCTGTTCAGAAACTAGACAAAAGTTAAACAAGTACAAACCACAGACTGCCTGTGTCATGGTGAATACAGTCGCTGGTTTATTTATGTCGGTATAGGCCGTTGTTGTGAGTGTGGACCGAGCATATACAACGTTAGCTTAGCCTTTTCGATCCGATCTCCATTCAGAAAACACGCATTTTAAAAGGTTTTTCGCCTGCCGTCTGTCTGCAGACCGGTATCAGTATGTTGTTACTTCGGCATCATTTTGAAACGTGTATTACAATTAAATCGAGGTAAAATATGTTCATTTTGTTGTAGTTGTAGCCCCCTTGCCAGCGATTCTCTCTTACCATTCAGCAATCGAGAGTGTTTACGTCACTAGAAGAGCATATTCAGCCGGGTTGTTGGCCCGGTAAGAACCTCGATTTTGGAGGGCCAGAAAAAAGTTGAAGAATAGCCCTGAGCCGGAACTACTCCTAGTGGAAAAGCAAAAAAAAACATGCCGTGGAAAAGCGCCATTAGACTCAGTACTTGAATAAATGTACTTCACTACATTCCACCACTGACCGTATGTGTCTGCCTGTGTAGAACATGGTGTTGGAGGCTTCCAGTCTGCAGCAGACAGAGTCCTTCGGCCTGCAGCTGGTGGACCTGCAGCAGAAAGCCTACGTCCTGTGCAGAGACCTGGACTCAGAGCTGCAGTTTGCAGCTCAGCAGGCTGAAGAGCATCAGGCGCTGCTGGAGGTAAACAGCAGGCTGGAGACCCAGATAGAGGACTACAGGAGGCTGTTGGATGCATCAAGCATACAAGGGTAGGACATAAAGACAATTATATGTGACCTGCTCTATCGAAATCAGTCGCATTGACCCGAAGACACATTTTGAGTTGTATACACTGTTGGAAATCGATATCAGGATTGTTTTTGTACTCCAAATATTTAGCAAAATATCGAGTCATCATTTTGAGAAATAGGCCTTCAAAGTTTCCTCTTCTCTGGAATCCATTGGTCTGATTGATTATTAGCAGCTAATAAATGATCAAAATACTACGGAGGGAAGATATTTTGGATTATTGGTCTGGGGGAAGCTCGCGAGTGTGTGTGTGTGTGTGTTTGTGTATTTTTGCATTTGTGTGTATTGTGTTTGTTTCCCGGGGAAAACACTCACGAGAAACACCGGCTGTTGTTGTGCCTGCTGTGACGTAAAGTTAATCCGTTCTCCGCTTGTAATTATGCCGTCACAAGCTTCAAAGTTGTATTTATCATCTGAATTTGCCGAAACAAGTTTAATATTCTGAAAGCCAAGACTTTGTTTAATTAAAATCAGATGAAAACAAACTCTCACGGACCCTGCCGTGTTATCCATGATTACTATACGCCTTACATTCATTAGTTCAGCCGGAGGGAGGGGAGCGGCGCTGAAGAACAGCAGAGTGTGAGTGAGAGGTGCCATCTTCCCTTTACAAGCTTCAAACATGTATTTATCGTATGATTTTGGAAATAAAAGTTTCAGATTCTAAAAGCCAACACTTTGTTTATTTAAAATCAAACAAAACACCCGAACCCCGAAAAACTATTTTTTCATGCAAATCCACGTTTATTTTTAAATGAGCCGTTGCGACTTCCAACTGATTTCGATAGAGCAGGTCACATATAATGTTTGAAACTTAGTTTGCAAATCATGTTGTTTTGTAAGTTCTTTTTTTAATATTATGTCTTTATATCTCCTGTTCAAAGGGTCTCAGGTCCTCAGTCAATCTTTGCGGCTAACGTCACACCTTTCTGTGCTAAAACCAGCCCACCTGCCTACAAAAGAAACATCACACCAATAAATACATTTAGCGTTCTGGGAGGAAATCTCAGGATGATGGGGGTTCAAACTGTCTCTAGAGGCCACACACACAATGTCATACAACAGCAATCAAAAAACTCACCAATAAAATCGATTAACACTTCAAATCTGACAGGATTATTCCACAAGCCTGAATACCAGGGCACAGGAGCTCTTCCAAAAAGAACCAAGAGCGAATCCATCACCGTCAGCATAACAGTGGACAGAAAGGGCAGTCCTGTGGAGCATAAAGTCCATACTAAAAATTGTGAGCTGCAGAACTCATCCATTGTCAGTACTGAGATCAGCCACGTTTTAGAAGAAGGGGCTGGTGGCAAAGCTTCTAAACCGAAGATAAGTACTGCACAAGAACACACAGCATTGGCAAAACCAGAAGATCTTACTTCTAAACAAATAAACACAGGAACTAGTTTGCAGGCTGATCAAACAACGACCCACGTTGAAACAGAGGTCCCCAAAAACGTTTCTTGTGTAGAACTAGAAGTAAAGCAAGAACAGCATTTGGCATCAACTGATCCCGGTAAAGGAACTGATACAGAGGTAAAAAAAGAGACAGAATCTACAAAGGTCATATCTTTAAGTTTGGAGATTCAAGCAGAAGCTGAAGAAAATGCGGGGACTGTTGCAGATACAGCATTGTTTGCTTCTGGATCTCACATTCTTACTTCTGAGGAGGATCAGGGTAAGGTCTCTTGTGAAGTAGCTGATATTACTGCTTCTAAACTGGAGATTAATACTCCACAAGGAAACACCACATTAGTTCTTGACACACACTCTGCAAAGAGTGCTGCTGTTCAAGAAAATACAGAACCTTTTACCAATAAACAAACTACCGCAGTTGGTTTGCAGGCTGATAAAACAGGGACACACGTTCAAACAAGGGGCCCAAAAAACATTATTTGCGCAGAACAAGAAGCAAAGCAAGAACCACATTCAGCAACAACCGATCCCAGCAAAGAGGCCACTGCAGATGTAAAGAAGGAACCAGAATCTATGACCTTGGCTCCCAAAGATTGCACTGACCAGGGTCCTGCCAAAGTTGTGTCTTTGAGTTTGGAGACTCAAACAGAAGCTGATGGGGATGAAGGGGATGTTGTCGTTACAGCATCCATTATTTCTGTACTTCACATGCATGGGTCTGAGGAGGGTCAGGGTAATGTCTCTGTTGAGATAATCCTGATCGAGGACATGGATGTAGAAACAGAAGAAAATAATGAAGAAGAAGGAGTAAAAGTAGAAGGTACATTCTCCAATGCCGAAAGAAGAAAAGTAATGGAAGAAGCAGATACACAGTCCAGCAATGCAACTGCTTCATCTGGTGGCCAAGACAGCAATTACAACCTTGAAAGTAAATCTCCAAGTAGAGAGATTTTGAAGGACCTTGAATTAGAAGGGAACGTTTTGGTTGGTTTCCATGATACCCTTGAGGAAAAAATGTACCCTACTGAGTCGGACAACGAGATCATTAATATAACAGACCAAGGAGCAGTGTTGAAAATCACAAAATCAAGAAAGTCGATTTTAAGTCTAACAGATTCTGATGTGGCTTTGTGTTTATCTGACCATGAGGAGATTCAGAGTCCAACAAAGCCATTTGCATGCTTGAGTCCAGAAATATGTCTAAGCCCAGATGAGACGGAGGTGTTAATGAGCATGACAGATCAAGTATTTTGCCCAGTTGATCCAGAACGGGATGTTAAAAGTTCTGATTCTCTTATGAGTCCAAATCATCCAGACATATGTTTGAGTCCAGTTGAGGTTGAGGTGTGTCTGAGTCCAAATGGTGAAGAAAAAGACAAAGAAGTCTGTCTGAATCTAACTGAGGCGATTGCACATGTGAGACCAGTAGAGAAATACGTTCAGTTGACAAAAGAGGAAGGCCAGTCTCCGTCCTTTAGTAGCGATCACACTTTGCCAGGAGAGGACAGAAATATAAAAGCCAGCGTTACAGTCAGAGATGGGGACAGTTTGTGTTTTGGATTGTTTCAAAACAGTGGAGGCGTGGAGTTTGGAGGTCCAGGTGGTCGTCGTATCATAGCAGACAAAGAGGGACAACTTGGCTTTGGAGACCTATATCGTAAAAGTGTAAGAGATGTGAGAAATCCCATGGAGAGTTTCAAAGATACAATTTGCATTGCAGATAACAAAGATGTTCAGAATCTAAAGGAAGGAGGCATGTGTGGCTCTGTAGGCCAGAAAGAGATTGCCAGTATGGATGGTAAAGTGAGGGGACAGAAAAACAATGATTGGCAGGTTGCCAAGGAGACAAGTAACAGTGAACAAGTGTTTGTAAGGTCAGCTAGCTTTGTAAGTCTCCCTGCCAATGAAGGATCTTCCTTTAGCGATTTGGAGAGTAATTCAGGAGGTAGTATTATGGCTAGTAGTTTTGTTGGCACAGCTGCAAATTCATCAGGTAGGGTCAGTGGTAATGCGGAAGCTGTCATTACAACTGGGGTAGAGGGAACTTTCAGGCAGGGAAGTGGAGACTGGAGGGTTTATGGCAGCAGTCTGGGATGCACAAGTACAACTTTCCCCAGTACAGGGAGTGAAGAAAGCCTGTCAGGCAACACGCTCCCTGTAGCAAGCCGAACAGAAAAAGGGCGGTTCGGCAGTAGAGGAACTGGGGAGTGGGTAGTTTATGGTGGCAGTCTTGGACGAAAGGGCAGCCTTGATGGTGGCACTTGCTCAGTTGCCTCAAACCCTGCAACAAGTGCACCAGAAAAAATAAGATTTGGCAATAGAGGGAATGGAGAATCGATGGTTTATGGACGTGAAAGCAGCTTGCCCAGATCAGGGAGTGAAGAAAGTCTGTCTGTGGGAAGGATCCCTGCAAGTCCACCAGACACAGGAAGGTTTGGAAGTGGAGGGAGTGGAGAGTGGATGGTTTCCAGCGGCAGTCTAAAACGCAGTGATAGTGTACCCATTCCACAGAGCAGGGACAGCCAGTCCACTGCCATGCACCTTCCAACAAGTCCTACAGGAACAGGGAGATTTGGTCTCAGAGGGAGTGGCGAGTGGAGAGTCTATGGTCAGAGTTCTGGACGTATGAGCAGCAATACCTTACCCAATGCAGACAGCGTAGAAGGACCTTTTATGGCAGTGCGACAATCAACAAGCCCACCAAGAGTGCAGAGGTTTGGCAGTGGAGATAGTGGAGAGTGGAGAGTTTATGGTGGGAGTAGTGGACGTTTGAGTAGTGCCAGTAATGCAGACAGGGTCAGTGTCAATGTGAATGTTGGCAAAGTCATCAGTCCGCCTAGCATCTACACAATTACTGGACGAAGGCTCAGCAGCACTGGTAGTGGTGGCAAGCTCAGCTCGGGTAGTGTTGTTAGGCGCAGTAGCAGCGTAGGTAGTGGTGGTAGTTTAAGTCACTCAGGAAGTGGAAGCAAACTAAGCAGCTCGCCCGGGAGCCACAGGATCAGCAGCTCTGGGAGATTCGCTAGCACTGGCAGCAGCGACTCAACGCCAGTTTACAGCTCAGCAAACGAATGGAGGAGCACAGTGGGGATTGTAGGGCGATCAGGTGGAGGGGGGACAACCAACAGCCAACAAGCCCCTAGCCCCGGGTGGCTGAGCAGTTCACCAGCTGGCAGGAGAGGCATGGGAAGTCCTGGGACCTCATCTAAAAACAGCAGTGGAGGTAGCAGCGACCATAATAGCAGCCGAACCGATGTAAGGATAAGCGGCTCCCCTGGGTCGGGGGGGTACTAAATGCACAGGGGGGAGGGTAATCAGCAGCAGCATCCGGCCGATCAGGAGCACTGGCAGCGGAGCCGGAGGCAACAAGGAGAGAATCAGTGTGTGTAAGATGGCGGCGCTGTCAATCTCTGCAGCAGGAAGGGAGAGAATTCAGGAAAGACAAAGACAAGCTCAACAAAAACAACAACAACAGGCTTCAGGTGAGGGACTAGTTTGAGTTCAAGTAAACCAATATTTGTAAATGTGACCATTGCCGGGAGAAATACCATAAAGATTCTAGTTACTAAAAAACTAATTATAAAATAAACATTGTTGTAAGCCAGTATAATAAATTAAGAATGATCTTTCTCTTGCAGTTACCTCTCCCCTCGTGCAGCGCTGGCTGACCACAGGTGTCGGGGTTACAGGTGGCAAAGCTGACGACATCTTGTGAATGGACCACTAAAGAGAAGCAGTGTGACATCATGTACAGTTATATATGGAAGTTATTATGTGGTATTATGTGGTATATTAGTTCAGCGGTTCACAAGATACATTGGAGGAAAGGAAGATAAACACAACATTTTTTTCGACTTTTCTCCAAGCTTATCTGCTTTAGTGAAATATTTAGTATTAATCGGTAGAATAACTCAACATTAAATATTTAAGTAATTCACAAGTATCTCTAAATTGGATGGAAATCTTTCAACTAATTCCACCACTGAATAATACTGTCTTACATTTCCACATAGGAGTAGTTTAAAATCTGGAGCGGGTTTAATCAAACTTAATAAAGATTATATTCGAATAACAACCATTGTGAAGTTTAAAGGTCCCATGTCATGGCCATTGCTACTGATCATAATTCCATTGTTGAGGTCTACTAAAATAAATGTATATTGTGCAATTTTCCAAACTCACATTGGTTTCTCACAGCATCTCTGTATAGTATGTGTATTCACTCTCTGTCCTAAACGGCTTGTTGGAGCTCCTTCCCCCCCCCCCCCCCCCTCCCTGTGAGCCGAGTGGCCGTCTGCGAGACAGCGAGACACAGCGAAACCCAGCCCGAAACACACACCCGCAGCCTGGCTGGGAGTTTGTGTGTGTGCCCAGGCTGAGTTCCGTGGTGTCTCGCTGTCTCGCCGTCTCGCCGTCTCGCCGACCACACACAAGTGAGCCGGCTCACAGTGTCCCGCCGAGTGTGTGTGTGGTCCAAACGTAACGGCTCTGCGGACGTAACTATACCCGAAATACGTCACTATACCCAAGAAGTAAACAATGGAAAAAGAGAAATCTCCAACGAGGCGTTCTGGGGCAGCACAGACAGGTATTTTCTGTGTTAGAGTTTTACTCGCTGGGTGTACTTTGAGGGTTTGTGACTCTGCAGACCGTTTACATGCATACAAAGCTACATAACACACAAGGGGACGGGTAATAACCAGAAAGCATGACATGGGACCTTTAAAGTTTTATCGATCTTTTTTAAGCGACTTTGAGAGACTTTTAATCATAATCATCACTTTGTCTATTCTCAATTTTTACGTTTTCAATTGTGTGGTGTTTCACAGATATTTATATCAGTTTCTGAGTCTTTGTGTTGCATTCATCTTCACAATATAATCAAAATTCAGCCTCACTTGTCATGTTGATTCTTACTTTTTTTAAAAGATTTAATCTGGTCATGAAGCATTCTCCGTGGTGTTTAGTTTCTGTTTCTCCTCATGCTGTTTTTCTATCTTTCAAACATCATTTAATCTGAAAATGAAGAAGATAAATAACCAGACTCGTGTTCTCCTGCTCAGATAAAGGGTAAAGAAATCAACTCATAGATATCACAGAGAAACTTCCCCAGTTGATTACTTAAATTTAGATAATCAGTTTTCAAAAAATATATGTTTGAATATGCAAATGAGGAATTATCTTATTTAAAGTCTGCTTATTGGCATACATTTCCAGAGCAATGTGAACATTAGATAAAGACAGATTGAAAATTCATATTAATAACATTTTTACTGAGGCAATTTTGGTTATCCCTTTTGTATAATTTCATAAATCAGGAAGCACTGTCAAAAGACATCAGCATTGTTATCCAAAAACGAGTTTGCTCATTAGAAAGTCAGTCTCTTATCTCCTTGAAATATAGGTCATTATTGCTAGCTAGCATGGATGGGGTACATTATAACACCACCACAACAACAACCACAACAACAACAAAAACCCATTATACTTCAAAATGTAAAAGAAAATATCAATAGATACATCAATCTATAAAACTTGCATATCATAAATTGTTTTAATTGAGTTAAACGGTGATAATTAAGTGTGTCAGAAGAGACTCAGTAAATTAGAAATATATAATCCTGTGATGGAAACTTCTGAAGCAATGGAGACAGGATTCAGAGACACAGGGAGAGCGGGAACTTTGATGGCAAACACTGATGGTTTATTTTGAGCTTCGGCCGGAGAATTCACAAGACATATCGTATGCCACGAGTTGACACAGTAGATGCCAAACCAATTCTGAAGATCTCTAATAGAATAATCAACATGCTGCATAACAAGATAAAACAGCCAAAGCACTATAACACCTCTATCAGCTGACGCCAACAGGCAAGAACAGGGAGACAGAACACTGAGAGCACAGCAGCAAAGGCTACAGGTGCCTGAGCTCAGTGAGGTCAGTACAAACTGATTAACTGGGTCAAAGTTATGGGCCTAGGAAAATATTTCCCCAACAGTTTCTCCCTTTTTATCAATTTTGATAAACAAAATCTACCCCAAAAATAAATGTGTTCAAATCACTAATAAATGAGATTCTTCAGAAAGGGTGTTGGGATTCTACTAATTTTGCAAACAAAATATTAATAAAACATTTCAGATTGTAACAGTCAATCACAATCCTAAAAAATGATCTTCCATCAGCGTTTTGAGCGTCTTTTTCCAAAGGCATAACATATCAAAATTAATGAAATAACACAGAATAAGGAATAACGCAAATCATGTAATCCTAACGAACTTTATCAAGTATTTATCAATTATCAATATTATACATTTGTATTATCAATTTAGTCAATTCTAATCTTTCTCATTAACCTATTACCTTTAAGACTATGTAAGAATAAAGATATTCTGATTCTGAAGCTAAACACCTATTTTACCAATTACACAGGACTATAAAGAATCTGAAATTTCGATTTAAAGGCTATATATTTTAATGTATTCAGTCTATAAACTTAACATTATAGTTATATTATTGCATACTCTTACTTCATTAAATATTAAATCAAAAGACTATGGCATGATAACAGAATTACATTACTTAAACTATCAATCATTATGTCATTTCAAAATCGGAAAATATTCAAAAACGTTTGTAAAAACCTGGAAAGGAAGGATTAAACATTCTTAAAACTTTAATTCACACATTTTAAATGCTACAACTGATCTGTACCAAATTAACTCAATTAATTATTCTTATTAGCCATACTTACCTGAACATCTACTTATGGTACTTTGAAAGGGTTCTTCTGTGTTTATCTAATGTTGAATATAGAATATACATTTCTTTAAATTATACTTCTCTAATTTGAGGATCACATATGCTATATGATTGGTTTATGACTTATTATAAATATTTGTTTTGGGCCAAAACTTAAATTAATCAAGAACTTGAAACATAATTTTGGGTCTGTATGTGCATGGAAAATGCATTAAAGAGTAATGTTGTTAAGCCTGATTGCTGGACGATTAAGGATATTAACAGTATCTGTTATAATAGTAGAAATACCTTATTATTCAATACCTTATCATCGGAAAATATAATTGTTTTAATGTTAGTGCGAAAGTGTAATCTGATCTGTCAAAATATTAATCACCAATGTTTAACACATGTCTGGTCATTGGAAATATAAAAAACAATCATTAATTGTACATCTGGTCATTCAATTCAAAGTTCATCTTTGTATGAGAGCTGGAAGAACATGTCCGTCAGTCTTCCTGACTCGTTCTCCTCCTCCCTTTATGACACCGTTCTGAGTGTCTGGTGTGTAAAGGCATCCTGATACTGTAGATTAGCACTGAGGGGCTGATTGGCTCAAACTCTTCTTCATCAGAGCGCCATATTTAATCCCTTCATATTGCTCTGCTTTTGTGTGGCCCATTCAATGAGCACTGTAGTTAATCCCCCAGTGAAACATTACATGTTACTTGTTAGATGCTTTTATCCAAAGCGACTTAATACTGAGGACAATCCCCACAGGAGCAATTTGGGGTGAAGTGTCTTGCCCAGGGACACAAAGACATGCTGACTGCACTGGGGTTTGAACCTGTGCTCCCCTGATCCGAACACCAACGCACTAGTCCACTGCACCACACGCCTCCCGAAACGGAGGCTCATCTGCCTGTACTCCTCACGCTATCAATGTTGAGAGCAGTGCAACTGCGTATGCCCAGTGGCGCATCCAGGTGTCCCCCCGTGATAGGAGATGTTAGGAAGACATGAAACTGCTCCAAGAAACACGGAAACTTGTATTATAGAGGCCTCTGAAGCCCTGGCTCGTCCTGCAGGGTTGTCTGCCTGAGCCCACCGAGCAGAAAGGTGAAGAGAAGAACCCCCTCTCAGCAGAAAGGTGAAGAGAAGAACCCCCTCTCAACAGAAAGGTGAAGAGAAGAGTCCCCTAGCAACAGAAAGGTGAAGAGAAGCATCCTCTCATCTCGAACGACCTCGTGCTTCCTTGCATGTGGCTGGGGGTGCTCTATGCACCCGGAGAGTGTGACCCTTTCTCTCTGACCCTTGGCCTTGAGAGCTGTCCTGGTTAGTCACTGGTACAGTCACTGGTACATTTTTATATACAAAGCCATGTTAGGGAAACTTCCATCCTACATCTGCTCCCTGATCTCACGGCGAATTGTAAGTGGCTACTGCTTGAGATCGCATGCTGTGGTTTTATTAAATGTGCCAACTGCTAGGACTGTCTTAGGGAAGACAGCTTTTAGATGTGCAGCTCCACTAACTTGGAATAGTCTGCAATTGAAATGGAAACTGAACAATCTGGTGCCACTAAATGTTTTTAAAGCTTGGTTGGATGCTACTCAATCGGAAGCTGTTGGTACCTGTTTATGTGGATAGTTATGTAAATTGTAAATCCCTGTAATGATGCTGTAAAATGTCCTTTTGTTGTTCTGTTTATGTTTTTTACGTTTCATGTGGAACCTACCTGAGCAGGTCTCCCTTGAAAAAGAGATCAATGATCTCAATGGGATTCACCTGGATAAATGAAGGTGTGTTCTGAGAGATGACAACTCAAATAAATGGATTAGCACATTACTATTGAATTATACAAAAATAGGATAGGCCCCTCAGATTGCTTTGGGAGCCTTCCTGACACATGCACAATGCACATGCATATTTTTGAAGGTTTGTGTTAGTCATTTAACATGCAAGGATCATATACTCATCAGTCCATAGCAGATACATGTTATTGAAAGTTAAAGGTGAGCCCCTGTGGATATAACCCCTTCTCAATTATTCTAAATGTATAAATCAACAATATATTACACATTTGTTACTTTGAGTTTGAAGATTTATTTGGTGTACATCTAACGTCTCGTACATTTCAGCAAATGCTAAATATGTACTAAGAGACAATGAATTCAGTTATATAGGTATACTTTCTAGATTAGCCAAATTGAACTTCATCATATTGAACATTTATCATAAAGAACTAACATTAAAAATTATAGTCTGAAAAAACAGATTAATTAAATCAATGCCAGTTTGACAAAACATTAACAAAAACTGAAATTAAAGTCCCCTCTATTGTGCATGGCATTTCTAAAATCCTTCAAATAAACATTTTTGGTCCTTGAACCATAAGATAATAGGTAAAAACAATTTGTTGGCAATAAGCAGCCATGAATATTAATGATCTCATCTTGATAATGAGGTTTACTCCCAGCACCTGCAGTGTTATATTCTCCTGCACCTTTAAACATTGTTTTTGTTTTTAACCCACAGCACCAGTCTCCAATGTAATGGTAACCTCCAGCAGCACAGAGCTGGTGGAGTTCAGCTCCGTCAGTCTGTCCTGCTCCTCCTCTGGATCCTCTCTCTCTTTCCTCTGGCTGAACAGCAGCTCTGAGGTTACAGGAAGTGACAGAGTTCAGATCACTGATGGAAACTCCACTTTAACTATAATTAATGTGAGGCGCTACGATAAGGGACCAGATCAGATTAAAATGCACGATTTTTAATGTCAAGAGAGACGTGATGTAAGGAATACATATTTATTGTTACACGTCATATGAATGAAATGATTGCCATGATAATACAACAGGAGAATGGAATGGTGTTTGGCGATTAGGCCCCGGTTTGCAGGATAATCATTCAGGAGGGAAAGAACCGCTCCGATTAAATCCCCGGGGTCTAGACACTGGTGGTGGTGATGAGTAGGTGAGACCGGTCTGAAGAAGGAAGTTTAGCTTTGTCCTGGAGGAGGCGAGAGGGGTGGAGGCGGGTTGCGTGGTGTCACCTGAAATGACAACTGACAGGGAGGAAGAGCAGGTATTTAAGGAATTTAGCCTGTGCAGCAATTGGCTGCTGAGGGGTGACGCCCTCGTATTTAATGAGGGGGGAAGGGAGCAATAGAGTGACGTGTAAGTGACTTGTGTTAGGTCTTCCTTATTGAACTTGCGCTAAAGCTTTCATTTCCTTCCTTATGTTTTGCTCACCATTAACACTTGTCATGAAGCTCACTTCTCTTCATAGTTTAAGACCTTCTGGTAGCATATTATTCTTAAACATTTCTTTATGAGCAAGCAATAATATTTTTCAAGAGGCTAACTGCTAAAATAGCTAACGCCATTGTAAAAACAAGCAACAAAATGTCTGTAAACTACGACAAGCTTCCTGAGAATCTGAGGTCTGCCCCAAACCTGTGTTCATTCTAATCAAAGCGTAACACCTTGCTTTTTATGCCCCGAGGTCATTTAAATATGATATGATATTGCACTTCAGCACTCCTTACAGCATTATGTGTATTTATAATTTCTCTGATTACCTAATTTCTATCTCTTTTATGAATCGTCTTTTTGTTCAATTTATTTCGTTTTGTAAATGATTTCTGTTTTTTGAATCGCCTTTGTGTCTGAAATTTGC
The DNA here is from genome assembly GCF_902827175.1 of Gymnodraco acuticeps. Taxonomy (NCBI): domain Eukaryota; kingdom Metazoa; phylum Chordata; class Actinopteri; order Perciformes; family Bathydraconidae; genus Gymnodraco; species Gymnodraco acuticeps. The sequence goes on along the minus strand of NW_022990276.1, from coordinate 1,363,448 downwards.
TATATAAATAAACGAACCTTTATCTAAACAAAGCAGTATGGTAAGTTGATGTTGAGAACTATGCAACCTTACAACTAATGCAAAATAACAACAGTGACATCGAGTGGTGGATCAGTCGACTACAGCAGAGAAACATTTTCGAATTGTAAATATGTCAGACAGGCTGGTATAAAACCTAATTAAAGCATACAAAAAAACAAAGGATGTAAGGACCAGTATCGACATCATGAATAGACTAATCTTACATTTTTTGTGTAAGATTCAGCTCTTATTTCATGGCCTTTTTTGTCTGCGTATTTTTAGTGTTTATTTGCGTTTATGAATTTTGTTTTGAAAAGGACTGTTGATACCGTCAATTAAAGGTGGGGTAGGTAATTTTGGACAAACCAGCTCGAGTGCGCTAGAATTTAAAAATACACAGCCGGAAAAAATCTGCCACTTCCTTTCAGAGCCCCTCCTCCAACACACACGAACGCGCACATGACCAATGAGGGCACGAGATAAGTTTGTGCACAGATGGAAGGCTGACAGGCAGGTAGGCCATCCAGCTACTTTAGCCGGGCCGGCTAAAATGATTGGTCGTGCTTTTACAGCGCCACGGCTTCCACAGATTACATTTTTATGGATTTTTTGTCGAAGCACTAAAGATATTCATTGCTATCGGGATGTTAAGAGCATTCCATGGAATATAACAAAAAGTGTATCTCGAGCCGGTTTCTCAAACTTACCTACCCCACCTTTAAGATGTTTAAAAGGATAAACGAAATATTTTGGATTTGGTGTCACTAGAGAAAAACAAATCTTTACATGTTAACTTTATAGCAACCAATCAAACATTATGTTTAAATATCTTTGTCCCAATCAATTCAGACATTGTAGAGGGTCTACAACCAGTGGCGTTTTCTCCCGGAGGCCAAGGGAAGCCAGGCTTCCCCTGTTTTTTCGGATTGTAGGCTTGTTATAATTTAAATAAATAAATAAAAACACTTTGTTTTGTTTCGATACTTCTCCTTTGCTGTGTGTTGCTGCCGGCCCGTCTCTCCCCCATTCTCATTGAGTATTTTACAAAGAGTGAAACAGCGCCCCTCTAGATGTTATGCTGAAACAGTAGATTGCACTCACTGTTGCGAGAGGAGGCCAGCCGAATCTAGCTTCCACGGCCCGTCTACACTACAGGCGTCAAAAAATGCTTTCAACGCTTCGCCCATTCATTTGAATGGGGTGACGTAGGATATTTTCAAACTTCGCCGAACTGCATTGTGGGTAGCATGGCAAGGCGTTGCAAGCATCGCGAGCGTCTATCGGCGTCAAAAGTTGAACAATGTTCAACTTTTGAGGCTCGATGCTTGCTCGTCAGCCAATCAAATCCCGTTTATGCAAATCTGCCAGTACAAGCTAGCCAATCAAACCGCGTTGCTCGCAAAAAATCGCCAAGCCTCAGACACGCCCAGCTTCAAGCTTTTTCCCTGTAGTGTAGACGGGCCGCAACGCAATTGAGGGATTGACCAATCAGATGTGGCTCACGTGATGCCCCTGCCAACCTGTGATTGGTCAGGGCCATGCCAAGTGAAGCCAAAGGCAGCTGGCTTCCCTTGCCTCACAATCCAATCAAATCGCATCAATTTAGTGTTGCAGTGACGCATCCTAAAATCCGGAAGTAAGCTGCGCTCGGCTTCCCTCGACAAAAACGCAATGGGATTTCTCCATAGGATTTAGGAAAATAGCTCGAAATAAGGTCAGTGGAAAACGAACCTGTTAGATAAATGCACGTTTTGTTCAGTCGGATAATATCCAAATGTCTACCCTACTTTTATCATTTTCGAATCATAAATCTAATCGATAGAAGATAGATAGCGCCACTGCACCACTCTCACCGTCGTTAGAAAGTAGCAAGCAACTGACGTAAGTGCAATTATGGAGGGTGGAGATTTGGAGTATTTCATCAAAAATAATTGTACTAAACTTCCGCTACAGCAGCAACAACAAATACAATCTGATGACAGGCTAATGCCCAAACTGGAGCTGTGTACAGCGAGGAACAAAGGAGCGAATCGGACGTAAAACGTTAAAGGTCTCCTGATTTAGTTTGTGAATTAATGCTTATTAGAGTTTCGGCTGGAGAGTGCGTGCGGACCTGTCGGTATAACAGGTGTGTGTAAATCCTGCATCTGATACAAATGTGTGTAAAATGATACCGGGTGCTGTAATCACTCATCTGGTTACGTTATTACATTGACCACCACACCCCCGACCCAAAAGAAAGGACGTATTATTGGCTTCCCCTAATTTTTTTTCCACGCCACGCTACTGTCTACAACGGCCAAAACTACTCAGCTACATTTGAAACGTAATGAAATTGTAAAATGTTGTGATTGCGTTCTTGTAATCGAATTTAAAAAATGATATATTTCGGAAGTTCTCAAGTTGTCTACTTGCCGTCAGGCTTTCAAGGTGAGACAATTAAAGTTTTAGGATATTTTTCACAAAGCATGGCTCATTATTTTGTTTTGTTATTTACAGTATAAGCCTATATTCCTGTTACTGCAGTATTTGGGAATTTTTCTAGAACATTTTAACTATCCAGAATATTTGATATCGTTAATTCTCTATTCCACTTCTCAAGTATTTGTATTTTAATGTCTAAACACACTGCTGCTTCTGCCACCATATCAATAAATGACAAAGTATACTTTGCCATTTGCCAAGTATACACAATCTACACAATTGGAGATCTACACGATTGGAGATTCCCCAATTTACCTGAAACATGCTATCCTTCATTTTGAAAAAAGAATGTCCTGAAGTAAAATGTTTTCTGAATGTACCTGATGTTCCAGTATATACATTAATGTTTAACGTGTTAATTCATGAATAAACCCTTAAATGTTTAGTCATATGAAACGTTGATGTTACCAGCCCCGAAGGCGACACTTGTTGTTTACCCCTTGTGAGCATGTGTGTGTGTGTAATTTTTATTTGGTGCAAGGTGCAATCACAAAACTTTATAAAAGTGTTGCTGAAATGAAAATAAAGGTAGAGTATAAAGATGGTCTTAGTCCAAACCAGGTGGGAGAAGAGCCACCTCACCCCTGGTCAGTCTTGGCATCATGTGTGAATCCACAGCACCATGGTATCTACATGTTGTTTGACATAATAAATACCAAGCTCTTTTACGAGAGGCCATTTTTCAATGAATTATTAAGGATAATTTATACATTGCTTGTTGCGTACACTGTAAATGATCAACAATGTCACGAACTTGGATAAACAAGGAAAATGACTGCAAATGCCACGACCGGGAGGTAAAGTATAAAGGCCCTGACACACCATGCCGAAATTGGCCGTTTTCGTTAGTCGGACGACGAAGCGTGCCCTGTCGCCCAAACTCAATTTGGTGTGTCCCGCACCGTCGGCCGTGACACACCTTATTTGGCCTTTCATGGCCGACGCACGGCCGATTCAACATGTTGAATCGGCCGTGCGTCGGCCACAGGCAGTCGGACAAAGAAATCACTCTGATTGGCTGTTCAGCTAGCGAATCAGTGCATGAGAAGCGAAACGGTTGCTTGAGAATGTCTTCCACAAGCAATACTCCAATGGCTGATAGCTCCAGTACCGCACGAAACATGTTTTCGATGGACGAGAGTGAAAATGGAACGCACACGCTATTTGTTGTTTGTTTAGATCACGCAGTCTGTTCTTCTTCTCTGTCTTCCGGTTGTTGCCTCTTTTGAATGACGAATACACACTACCGCCGCCTGCTGGTAAGGAGAGTTATTGCCACTCACGCATGCGTAGTTCGTACGTTCTCGGCTGAAGTCTTTGCGGTGTGTTCCAATCATGGATGTATAATAAGAACTGGATACAGCGTGGGAGGCGGGGCCTCATTCATTCCTATGAGAGTTGCTCATTAGCGCATGATGACAAAATGGCCCAACTTTTGAGAGAGTGAAACGTCACAGATTACCCAGCATGCGTGAGAAGTACCCGTATGTGCACTCATAGAGCATGCGCAACTTTAACCAAAATGCTCGTTCACATCAAGCACGTCAATTTGCATACACGTAACAGCACCGTGCATTCATGACAGCATGGTAATGGATTGTTGTTATCATGGATTTGATATTAACGAGGCGGCAGTTAGCAGCTAGCGGCTAGCTAGTAATTATGCTAATGTACACATCAATCGTTATGTACTTATATTACGCTGTAACAGGATCTAGTGATATCCAACAGAGCTTCATTTAGCATGAAAGAATTATTGCACTGTATATATATATATATATATATACAGTATATATATATATATATATATATATATATATATATACAGTGCAATAAGCTTCTTAGTGCAATAATAAGCTACAGGGACGTTAATCTAACGTCGGTAATATTAACTTTATTTAATACAACATTTACGGTACAAGATTTAATCATACAGCCCATGGAGTATAATATTTTACAAATGATGAATTACAGCAAACATGTGCAATATATCCATTATTACAGCTCCGTGGGCAGTAAGGCGATATGGGTCCGTTCTTGTGCATCCATGGGTAAAGATAAACGCATGTAGTGCTGAACACGTAACATGAACGTGCCGGGCGGCGCGGTCCCGTGGGTTAGATGCGCGTTCATAATGCAGAGGGAAATAACTCTCAGAATAACGTTATTAGCACCTTTTTACAACTTGAGGAACGAATGTTTTTAATAAGGACTATACAAACGTTCATACTGGGTAGTTTATTTAGTTTTAAAAAAATTATCCGACGAGTTACAGACCACTCTTTCCCCATGTAAGTCAATGGGAAAAAGTATTTCCGGGCCCAGCAACCTAAATGAAGTGTAGTACCGCCGTTTGGTCACAACAAATATTTTCATCAGAATCCGGTGCACTTCCTGGGGGCTTGGTTCCAATGCGACACATGGCCAAGACGCAGGAGAACACGCCGACGCAACAGTCGGCGTCGGCGAGTTCTCTGGTGACTACTTGGTGTGTCAGGGCCTTAAGAAATATACTTTATTTTCAAAAGGTATACAAAAGAAAAACGACACTCTTAGCGAGGTGAAAAAAGGCTCCAATAAGGCACAACGAAAATAGCTCACTATGTGAGGAAAATAATCCGCTGGTGAGCAGAGTACTGGCATGGGGACAGGACAAGACGAACTGACAAAGAACAAAGGGAAGCTGGGGGCTATAAAAAAAAAGGTAACTGGGCACAGGTGGAAACAATCAGAGGCTGACGCTGATGAGGGCGGGAGACACACACCAGAATAGGAAGTGGGAGACAAGACAGATAATGATTAAACGAAAACATGAAACATGACTGAACTCAACACTTTTGACGGGACACAACAAACAACAGTTCTTGTAAGGTAAACCTTTTAGAGGCATAATTATAGTAACACCCCGCCCACAAAGTACTGCCTTGTTCTGTCTTATCTGAAATAAGCAAAGCAAAGCTGAAGGACTGTGATCTCATTTTCAGGTTGTTTTATGTTATTGCAGGAAAACATGGAAAAAGCTGTGATACACTTCATCATCCTGGGAGTCATCTCAGGTGAGCTCTTTCTATTTAAAGTGTTTGTTCCTTTATTTATCAAAGAGAAACCAATAATTATTGACAGACAGTAAGTTTCTCTCTGTTGGAAGCTGTTTCCCTGTTGTTTGAATCTAAATGTCTGTGGTACCCAGATAAACTGTTTATGAGCTTCCACAGAGCACAAATATTACTTTGTCTGCTGCTGTATTGTGTTGTGAATGATTTCTACAGTAGATCCTCTCTCTGTCTCTCCAGGTTTAACTGAAGGAGCTGGTGTGCTGCCAGACGGTCTGAATGCAGCTGTGGGAGGGAAAGTGATGTTCACCACAACACTAACTCCAGAAACACCATTTCAATCAGTGAACTGGAAATTTGGTGCTAAAGATATATTTACTTGGAATGTTAACAACTTCCCTGCACCAGAGTATGAAGACAGGGTCACTTTTATCATGTCTACTGGATCTTTGGAGCTCAGGAACCTGACTCGAAATGACAGTGGAGAATACTCGGTAACCATTTTACTACCTGGAGAACGACCACAGTCAGGGACCACAAGACTGAACATAAAAGGTGAGAGAACCTTTCAAATGTTGCATCTCCTTCAGTGCTGAATGAACCTTCAAAGAAATGAACAGTCTATCATTTTAATGGTGGGTTTATTTTAACAGTGAGGGTAACAATATCAAAAACAAAATCAAGAAATTGACATTATATAAAAGATAAACATTGATTTACATTTAACTGTGGGAAATAAGTATTTGATCCCCTTGATTTTTTCTTAGCAATACGATCATTTTTAAATCAATATTGTGAGTCATGATCTTGTATTTAGTATGTAGCCTTGTAATAAGAGGGATAATGTGCAGCGAGGCGGTTATTTACAATTTAAAAAAGTGAGCAGGATCCCAACGTGCAGTGCCCCCTGCACATTATCCCTTACATATCAGATGCTATCATCTCAGATACAAAACCAGTACAGAGATGGATGCAGCCTGAGACGTCTCATATCTCAGAGTGTTGTCGTTGAAGGCCTGACAGCTGTAGTTCCCACTTTGATTTTGCTGAACGTTCATCAGTTTGAGCTCTGGTCCATCAGACAGCAGGTCTCCATTCAGAAACCACGTAAACTGGGCAGGAGGTCCAGAGTCAGCTGAGCAGGACAGGACGATGTCTGATCCTTCCTGATGGTGTTCTTTTGTCGGATATATCTGGGCCATCTGAATTTAGGGTTAATACAACAGCAATACGTTGGTATTCACAACTGCATTATTATACAAATACAAGGAACTTCTATTACATAGCGAGCATGCAATGCACTGTCTCTAAATATAGGTGTCCAATGTACAATGATTTAGTTCAGACTGTGCGGTAGTGTGCAGAGATGATGTGCTGGATTCAAATAGGAGGGGAAAATGTGTTTTAATATTTTATAAACCCATGCGTGAACAAAAAGACAACAGAAGAAATGGACAATTATCCAAAGTCTTTGCAACTAGATCTTGTTTGGTAAATACAAACCCATGCGTGAATAAAACAAGACTAAACAAGGTAAGATCACTTAACTCGGAAAATTATCTAAACTCTGTTTGCCACTAGATTTAGTTTTTTTAATATACTGAGCATGCAGGTTAGTAACTCACGGTAGATGATGAGTAGGTTTAGTGGAGCACTGGTTCCCTCACTGACGGGGTTAGAAACACGGCACCTGAATGGTCCCTGGTCATAGCTGGTCACATTATTATAGGTAAAGTGGATCCTCCATCAGTGATCTGAACTCTGTCACTTCCTGTAACCTCAGAGCTGCTGTTCAGCCAGAGGAAAGAGAGAGAGGATCCAGAGGAGGAGCAGGACAGACTGACAGAGCTGTTGAACTCCACCAGCTCTGTGCTGCTGGAGGTTACCGTTACATTGGAGACTGGCTCTGTGGGTGAAGCACAACAAATATTTTATAAAGTTACAATAGAAGAAAACATTGAAGTGGCTGAAGTCTCATCTTAAGAGGAGATATTGATTATTCATGGTTCCACATTGAACATTTTTACAAGGTCCATCTACGAAAAAAAGCAACATTTCATACCTTCATGATAGTGGTGCAAAGAATAAAGGGCCTATATCATTGTTTACTTGCTCAATCGCTACGCAAAATCTTCATTCAGCAGAGAAAGATATGCAACATGTGAAACTTTTCTCACCGTATACGTCCAGTCTTGTGGTCCCTGACTGTGGTCGTTCTCCAGGTATTAAAATGGTAACTGAGTATTCTCCACTGTCAGTTAGAGCCAGGTTCCTGAGCTCCAGAGATCCAGTAGACATGAAGAAGGTGATCCTGCCTTGGTGCAGTGACGTTGTTAACATTGAAAGTAAATATATCCCTAATACCAAATTTCCAGTTCACTATTTGAAATGGTGTTCCTGGAGTCAGTGTTGTGGTGAACATCACTTTCCCCCCCTCAGCTGCATTCAGAGGACCGTCTGGCAACACACCAGCTCCTTCAGTTAAACCTGGAGAGACAGAGGTCATTGGAAAATAAGCCCTGGGACAAAATCCTTCATTACAGTCTAAAACAAAACAAAACAAATTCAATTTCTATTTGTATAAGTTAAAAAGTAGAAATCTTGATATTTACTCAATCACATGTCAAATGTCTTACTGTAAATAAAACAACATTTTCTAAGCAATTCACTTTTATCAGTCATGCTTTTGATTCACAAACAATGAAAAGCAGAACTCCAGATTAATAGCAAAACTCCTTTCTAACAACTTGTTTACCAATTCAGCAATTGTTATTGTTAGGAAGTGTAGGTATAGGAAGAGCAGTAATGTAAGATTCTCACCTGTGAAAGCCAGAGACTATCCATAGTAAAGCGAAAATATCCATTTGATGTATCTCTGTGAGATATGAACAGCCACAGAAATGTTAGCCAACAAACTTTGACTGTCCTGATAAATGTGAGCCTCTTGCCGCTCTCAACATATCAGTGAGTAAATGCAGAACTACCTTCGTGTTGAGGTACAAAGTGTCTGCATAATGAGTCAAACCCAGTGAAGCTGCAGACATGTCCTAAAGCTGCAAGACATCGCCCTCTAGTGGTGTAAATATGTTTGCATGACATACTGATGGTTGATAAAGAGACATGAATACTACTGTGGTATTAACAATCAGACAACAGCTGATTTAGTAAATACATATTTAATTTAGGCAAAACTAAGGACATTTCAGGTTATTGCATAATTTTTAAACAATAATAAAATGCATGAAGCAAAAATAATTATTTGGTATAGATCTATCAGTTTTGTTGTTTGACCAAAGAAAACTTGATAATGATGATAAAATGATAAAACAGCATCCCCGCATGACAATCGTGACCTGAAAGTCGGACATCTGAGATGGAAGTCTGAATTCTGAGAAAAAACGTCAGAATTCTGGCTTTAATAAAAAATAATTCAGTTTTTTCGGAAAATCTCAGAATTCTGACTTTCTTTCACGTGCTGCAGTTCAGTCACAAATTCAAAGGTTCGAATGTGCACATAAGTGTACAGCGTAGAAATGGCAATGAACTCCTATGTCCCGAGCTTCTCCAACAATGCAACATAGTAAGACATATACAGTACAGTAGAGTAAAAAAAAAGAAGTCTATATACATTATACATGTAAATAAAATATGATATATATACAAGAACAGAATGTACAAATTAATATTGCACAATAAGATTAGTTTAAACACGGTTTATTACAGTGATAACTATTGAGATAAATAAATTGTAAGATTGGTTGTTCCAATTGGTGATTGGTAGGTTGTGCTAGAGAAAACGTAAATAGATTACTGAAGCCCTCAAATAACTTTTACTTTAACCTATTAATTAATTATTAAGGATTTTTCCAAAGATGCTTGTTGCATACCCTGTAAATGATCGACGGTTCAGGTAAGTAAACCTTTCAGAACCATTGAAAATGGGAAAACCCCGCCTGCACACTACTTCCTTGTTTTACCTTCATATATTGAAATCAGCATTCTTTAATCCTAAAGTGTTTTGGAGAAGCTAACTCAAGGCAAATGAGTCCTCCATTCAAAAAAAGAAAAACTGAGAGGAAAGTGAAGGTTTCTCATATTAGCTGCTTCCAGTGAGACCCCCCCCCCACATTATCCATTTCATCCAGTGTGGTCAGTTCTTGCGGACTTGAGCGTAGGGTTCGGTGATTTCAGGGTGAGGAGCCGGCCTCTTGTTGCGCTGTAGGTGAGCATCGTAGGTTGGGAGAGAGGACGCAGCAGCACGAGGATTGTTGTTCACTCTGACCTCAGCGTAGTCTGACGGTTTATTCTGGTCTCCCATCTGGACTGTTTCCCCGTTATTCTTTTTGGTAAAACGGACATCTGCGTTGTGCAACTCCTAGGAAAAATAAAAAGAAAGAAAATTAATGTAAGATTACATTTACAGTTACATTGGATTGAATCATACCTCAGTGGTAGGCGTCAGCATGTTATCGTCTATAATCAACTCTCTCCAGCCTTAAGCACCGGAGTACCACAAGGTTCAATACTTGGTCCACTTCTTTTTACCTTATATATTATTGACCTGCCATCTGTCTGTCCTGATGTGAAAACACACCTATATGCCGATGACAACGTGATATATGTGCATGCCGATACAAAGCAGAAGGCTGCTGCTAAACTGACCCGTATCTACTTGTCTTTCATCTTTTTTTTATAACTAATGCTGTTGATGTATTGTGATTTAAAGTGTCTATTATCATCTGGCCGGGGACAACAGCTGGAAATTAGTAATGTGGGCTAAAGCTGCCCCATTTACTGTTTTTTGTGACAGTTGATCAATGGGGACTGTCCACAACACTATAAACAAATAAACTAAACTAAACATCACATTTGATGCAAAAAAAAGGAGGTAAACGGAAAAATTCCAAAATCGTTAACAAGATAAGCTATCTCTATAATGTTGATGTAATGACACATATTCACTTATTCTTCATTGTGTCATCTTAATATCTCATTCCTGGTTCAAAGTCTGATGTTCAGCACTGTGTTTACAAACTATCTTAGTAACCAGCAGAGCATGTAAATGACTCTGATTACTTTTACCTGACTTCTTGTGTACGCTCCGTTGTCCTGGCCTTCAACTCCTTTATAGCGTGAGACATAAACAAAGCTTAGAATAACTCAATGAAGGACAAATACATCTGTGAACACACAAACTCATGTTACACGTAATAGACTTACCCGTTCTGGTGTTGGTGTTTTCAGCAGGACGTTTTTTCTTTTGTTTTCTGTTTAGAGAGAACATTAGTCATTAGTCTCAGCAACACAATAATGATACAATCAGCAATATATCTAGTTGTTGGTATTGCATGCATGATAGAGAAAGTAGTTATTTCTTCATAAGAGTTGTAACTTTCATTTGATCTGCATATATAGTCCTGAAAGTATTTGTTACGAATGATTTACAATCATAGACTTTCAAACAGTAATGTAGAGCTCTATAATGGCGCTTTTCCACTACAGGGCCTCGTACGGTTTAAGCGTGCCGTGCCAAACCCGGCCCGCTTTTTTTTGCTTTTCCACTAGGGGTAGTTCCGGCTCAGGGCTACTTTTTCACCTTGTTCTGGTCCTCCAAAATTGAGGTTCTTACCGGGCCAACAACCGGGCTGAATATGCTAAACTAGTGACGTAGACACTCTCGACTGCTGAATGGTCAGAGAGAATCGCTGGCAAGGGGGCTACAACTACAACAAAATGAACATATTTGACCGTGATTTAATTGTAATACACGTTTCAAAATGATGCCGAAGTAACAATATACTGATACCGGTTAGTAAAAACCATGAATTAATGCTTTGACAAGTCTGCAGACAGACGGCAGCCGAAAAACCTTTTAAAATGTGTGTTTTCTGAATGGAGATCAGCTAAGCTAACATTGTATATGCTCCGACCGTCCACACTCACAACAACGGCCTATACAGACATAAATTAACCAGCGACTGTATTCGCCATGACACAGGCAGTCTGTGGTTTGTACTTGTTTAACTTTTGTCTAAATTTCCCCAAATCTGTGGCGGAAAATGTAAGGCGGGGCCTCCCATATGACGCACACCTGCACACTTGCTAGCCTGTTCCACTCTTCGTTTTCCAAATGCCAGGAAGGATTCTTGCCTCGCTTCTGAAGCAAGTGACTCGGAAGACATGTGCTACCAAGCAAGCATCCTCGCAATTGAGAAACGGCCAGGGTTTCTCTCTCCAGCTGAGAGCGCGTTCACGTGAAAGGGGCGGGGTTAACTACATTAGACCAATCACAAACAGGGACAAGTGTATTGACAGCGCAGCGTCATACTTCATTAATGAAAAGTAAACTAATATTAGACAAATATGAACTTTAAACATCCATGATTTAAACATATAATCCAGGATACAAGCCAGACAGTTGCACCTGCAAGGTGAATGCGTACAACAGTTTTATGATATCATTGCCCCAGACACGAGTGGATCTGACTTTAATTACATTTGAGTGTTTCGTCAACTTAATGTGTTGCTTAAAATAATACTTCTGCATACAGTATATGTGACACCACCCGATATCACGGCAAGACGTGAACATGTGACGATTTACCATGCTGGGAGACGTGAAGATGTCACGATTTCGTCCCTTCAAACGTGACAGTTACATGGTATTGTTAACCCATGTTAACCAGTGGAGAAATAACCGGAAATGCCAAGCAAATGCTACCCCGACGTAATGATTTATTTTTTAATAGTCACACTCGATTACGCCAATTTTCTTGTCTCCTCAGCTGGTCGACACCTCTTTTAGCAGAAACAAAGGCTACATTAATGTATTAAATCGATGTTAATACATGCGTTTGGAAGTGTGGATGTGGAATTAACGGACGTGATGTTGTGCGATTGAGTTGCCAGGCAACAGCTTCGGTTCATGTTAATTTACAAACTCTTCAACTACAACCGTAGTTATATTTTAAAAACACGTTAGAAGGCCTCACGAAATACTTTAATGTAAATTAAAATGTAAATGTGAAGGAATGTGTGTATAACAAAATACATCGGTGATAAACGAAACCGGAAACAGACGTAGGCAAGATTCTCAGCTCGATGATTGGATGGTTTAGCCGCAATGCATGCTGGGATTTGGTGTTTATGTGATGTGAAATCTGAAAACGTTTTTTAAAAATAAAATAATACTTTATTCCGAGTGTGCTTGCTTTTCTATTTGAAAGTCATCACATAACGGCATTGTAATACACGGTTCGGCTGCATTAAATATTACATATCTGCCGTAGTTCTCTATTTATAGAGCCCTGCTGAGAAGACTTCTAGACAAACAGGAAGAACTGCCGCCAAAACTGAAAACGTGACGTGGATCATAAATATATAAGCAATTAAACAACATCTTACATTTCTTTTCACACAATCCGTCTCCTTGCAGTATCAACACTAATTCGGCTGACTTTTATATTTGATCCAATTGGTAGATAGGCTATATTTACACCATAACGGTGTAGAGCTGATAGAAAGTCTTAACTTTAGGTTAAGGTCTTCTTTTGAATAAGAAAAAAGCTTTGGGGTTATCGAAGAAGAATATGGAGAGATCAGCGCCATATAGAGATAATTCTATTATATGGCTCTGGGAGGGATGAAACCCTCTTTAATGGTCACACATGCAGAGCACACAGCACACACAGTGACATTTGTATCTACAGATAAATATTAAGCCTGACAAAGTACTTAACGTCTAATATATTGCTTTCCTGCAATGTTAACTATGTTTAAGCACTTATTTGTTTATTATTAAACTGATATTATACATATGTATTATACTCTTGTAAGATGTATGTAGATAGTATAAGACATTTGCAGAATGACAGTTTAATGATGGAGGCACACATTGATAGATGTCTTGTAAGGCACTGTTGAGGAACCTGCGACCCAAGTTTTTCATTCATTGCATAACTACACCGTAGTTGTGTATAATATGAAATGTCAATAAACCTTAGAAAATCTTGAAAGGGATGTGCAAAATAGTCATTATATACAGTCTTTAATTAACTATTAGCAGAGAATAACGAGTAATGAATATACTTTATAGGGATCCTATTAATATCTAATAATAAAATAATAAAATTCAATAACGTTCTTCAACCACCAGGTGTCCCTTTCTATCAGCTCTGCACGGTTATGGTGTAAATACAGCCTATCTACCAATTGGATCAAATATAAAAGTCAGCCGAATTAGTGTTGATACTGCAAGGAGACGTATTGTGTGAAAAGAAATGTAAGATGTTGTTTAATTGCTGATATATTTATGATCTACGTCACGTTTTCAGTTTTGGCTGCAGTTCTTCCTGTTTGTCTAGAAGTCTTCTCAGCAGGGCTCTATAAATACAGAACTACGGCAGATGTGTAATATTTAATGCAGCCGAACCGTGTATTACAATGCCGTTATGTGATGACTTTCAAAGAGAAAAGCAAGCACACTCGGAATAAAGTATTATTTTATTTTTAAAAAACGTTTTCAGATTTCACATCACATAAACACCAAATCCCAGCATGCATTGCGGCTAATCCATCCAATCATCGAGCTGAGGATCTTGCCTACGTCTGTTTCCGGTTTCGTTTATCACCGATGTATTTTGTTATACACACATTCCTTCACATTTACATTGTGCATTAAAGTATTTCGTGAGGCCTTCTAACATGTTTTTAAATATAACTACGGTTATAGTTGAAGAGTTTGTAAATTAACATGAACCGAAGCTGTTGCCTGGCAACTCAATCGCACAACATCACGTCCGTTAATTCCACATCCACACTTCCAAACGCGTGTATTAACATCGATTTAATACATTAATGTAGCCTTTGTTTCTGCTAAAAGAGGTGTCGACCAGCTGGGGAAAACAAGAAAATTGGCGTAATCGAGTGTGACTATTAAAAAATAAATCATTACGTCGGGGTAGCATTTGCTTGGCATTTCTGGTTATTTCTCCACTGGTTAACATGGGTTAACAATACCGTATAACTGTCACATTTGAAGGGACGAAATCGTGACATCTTCACGTCTCCCAGCATGGTAAATCGTCACATGTTCACGTCTTGCCGTGATACCGGGTTGATGTGACAATGTAAGTGTTGCACGGCCAGATACGGCTCGAGAAGCTGACTCAGATAAGGAAATATTGTGATATTATATGATCGATGATCTGATTGATGATGTGATATGAATGACAAGTGCGACACGTCGGCGTCTTCTCTGCATAGGCTACGGCAGTTTAAACTGTATTTCCTTTATCCTGTAGGCCTAATATGACTTGATAGATTTAAACTCTGCACACTGAGCTCTGATTGGTCAGCAGGCGGTGCTTTCACTGAGTTTATCTCTTTTCTATAGACGCCGGAGGCGGGCAGCTTCAGGTACAAAAAAAAGTTATTTAGCCTTCCCAAACCTGAGCCTCACGTGCCGCCTATGCCTACTAAGCCGTGTGAGGCCCTGCAGTGGAAAACCGCCATAAGAGTCTCACCATACTTTAACTCATGGTGGTGAATCATATATTCCATCCATCCATCTTCTCCCGCTTATCCGTGGTCGGGTCTTGGGGGTAGCAGTTCCAGCAGAGAGCCCCAAACTTTCTTTTCCCTGGCGACATCAACCAGCTCTGACTGGGGGATCCCAAGGCGCTCCCAGGCCAGCGAAGAGATATAATCCCTCCACCTGGTCCTAGGTCTACCCCTTGGTCTCTTCCTAGCTGTACGTGCCTGGAACACCTCCCTAGGGAGGCGCCCAGGTGGCATCCTAACTAGGTGCCCGAACCACCTCAACTGGCTCCTTTCGACGCGAAGGAGGAGAATATCATATACAGTATTCCATCACAGTTAAATATTTATACCTTGCAAAAACAGAATGTTAAACTTTGAAGTTGTACAGTGTCGAGGTGCGGCTCCATTGTGAAATGACACAAACAAGTCATAACTAAAGGGCTTAGGAACATATTGAGAATATATAATAAGAGCACTCCCTTTGTTGAACATCAACACGGTTGAGTAAACAAGGTTGTTACACACAATGTCTACACCATTCTGGCTCCACATTTTCTGTCTGATATCTTCCAATGTGCTGATCCTGAATCTTCCTCCTGCCTGGTTTTTGAGTCAAGCTTTTGGGTCTAAACTTGGAGATACTGAGCCATCACCTTTCCCAAACTTGTAATTGAGTATTACTGTGAAAATAGGTTTATGTTAAATACTTAAGATCTTTTCCGCACTTACTTTTTGTCATGAAAGCAGTACCACACAATAGCAGCTACAACACAGAGGACGACTAAAACACCGATTACTATTCCAGCGATGCAACCAGCCGAACAGCCTTGTGGGCCTTGAATAAAACAGGATAAAAGAACATGATTTTTACATCATTCTGTAAACAGGAACTGTCACATTATCTCAAAATGCCTGTGGATAACAACAATATTACATTTCTCCCCATATGAGATTTCATAGCTAGTTATAAAAACCTATAACATGATTCTGTTAAGCATTGTTCACCCTGTTTAAAATGCATTTTAAATGATCATAAACCATTGAGTCCAGGCTCATTTCCTTCTACAGTCCCTGTTCTATTGATGGCATTAAAAAAAATGGGTAACACTTTATATTAAGGTACACACATTCACCATCAACTAGTTGTTAAGTAACATGCATATTAGCAGTATATGGGCTGTTTAATAGTCATTATAAAACACTTATTAATGCCTTATTCTACATGACCATATTCTACAAGTAATAGGTCATTAGTTGAGAGTTTTTCCTCAATAACCCTCTCATTAGTGCTTATTTGTTGCAAGTAAGGAAGTTGTTGTACATGAGTTTCGGTCTTAAAATGCTCTGCTCAATATGGGCCAAATAAGGCAGTAGTAGCACAAGAATAGTAATTCTCCCATAATAACACTTAACAAATATGGTCTATTCTTATGTAACAAGACATGAAACTATAAGTGTTAACCCCTAACCCTTTAGTTACCTCTGCTATCTATGGTGGCCGATAGCGGCAAACACACCACAATGGCCCAAAACAGCTTCAGAATTTATGCAAATATAAAAACACAAATGTGCCAAAACACATGCAATGGCAGAAACATTTTCACATATGTACAGCATTTAAAAAAACATTCACGAAAACATTACGGAAATAGCTGCATAAACTAAATGCTGCAAATAGCAGCCGGGACTAGGGGCCTCATTTATAAAGGGATATACGCTCAAAAGATGGCGTACGCCAGTTTCTAAGCAATGTTTGCGATTTATAAAAAACTAACTTGACGGGAAAACGTGCGGTCCTCCACGCAAACTCTAACCCATGCGTACGCACTAAGCACAACAACGGGAGAGACGAGAAACTGCGACACCGTTGGCAGAAGGAAGAATGGAGAGACATATGTGGAAATAATACCATAAATAAAATGTTACCTCTCATTTATCATATATGAAGAATTCATTTTCAAACATTGATTAAAGCCAATCTTAAAATGATTAAACAAACGCCTGTTTGAGACTCCTCAGTGCACACAAAAACATAACTTGGAGAAATAAATAAATACGGATATGTTGTTGATCACCCCTCGATTATGTTCTCTTGTTAAGGAATGTATTCTCATAAATGATGCGGTAAGCAGGAGGACAGAATTACTTTAAACTGACGCCCTTTTGCTTTTTTATAGGTTGTAGATACGAGCATGGTTTTATATACTATCACGTTTAATCATGTTTTGTGCCGTTCGCCAATAGCCTACTTGATAAGTCGCTCGTAAAACACAGGAGGTATGGAAACTAAGAACACCATATGTGGTAAATTGTACAGCTAATATAACACAACACATTAGTTGTATTTCCTTTAACTGGTGGATTATGGATATATAGTTGCTGATCGACATCTGGAACACAAACACAAAATAATTCAGATCCAGTCGTCATGACTCCACTCCGGAGGGATTCCCCGATCATTTCTTACAGTTTCTCATCAAGAAACATTGCGTACCTCGCCGGTACGCAATGTTTTGTGGATCGGAAAATGACGGAACATTTCTGTACCTATTTTTTTAAATGTCTACTACGTAAGCAACCTTCCCACGTGAATCCACAGCACAGTGTTATAAATGAGGCCCCAGGGCACTTGTTGACATTTAGCAGAGTTAGACTGTTTGATAATTGTAAGTGTCTTGTCAGTTTATTTTAAATGACATGGTTGGATAGGTTAGGAATCAAGCAATGACAACGGTTGCTTTCTAACAACAGTGACAGTCCAACTTTATGATCCACGAACGTCAACAAGCACTCCGGTCCCAACTGTGTGCATCACTATTTAGTGTTCCGTTGAGCTTCTTGCGTTTTTTATTTGCAGAATTTTGTATTTACAGTATTTTGGTTATTCCGCGCTTTTAGTAAATGCTGCACATGTTTTGTCAAGTTGGTGAAGATCTTTCTTAATGTGCATCGTTTTTGAAAATGCAGCGGATTTCTCCTGATGAAAATGTTTTGAGCCACTGTAACAGTCAGCTACCATATCAAGCCACAATCTTCACTCGGCTACTAGCCTGAAAGGAAGTATTTTGTACTTCTTCATGCATTTTTATTTTAAGCCATCGTTGTACGAGCAAAGATTGCAGATCTATCTTAATTGCAAACATATGTAGTTGTTGTTAATTTTTCTTCCCCAAATGTTTATTTGTTCTTGGCAATACGATCAATCAATATTGTGGGTCATGATTTTGTATGTAATATGTAGCCTTGTAATAAAAGGGATAATGTGCAGCGAGGCGATCAATTATTTAAAAAAAGTGAGCAGGATCCCAACGCGCAGTGCCCCCTGCACATTATCCTTTACGTATCTAATGCTTTATTCTCAGATACGCATCTTTGCCATCTGTATTTCTTTGCACAAAACTTACCCAGTACAGAGATAGATGCAGGATGAGATGTTTCATATCTCAGAGTTTTGTCGTTAAAGGCCTGACAGCTGTAGCTTCCACTTTGATTTGTCTGACTGTTTGTCAGATTGAGCTGCGATCCTTTTGACAGCAGGCCCCCATTCAGAAACCACGTATAGTGGGCCGAAGGGTTGGAGACAGCTGAGCAACTCAGGCTGATGTTTGATCCTTCCACATAGGGTTTATGAGGCGGAGATATTTTCAAATTAACATTTTCTGGGCCATCTGAAATTAGGGGAGAAACATCAAAAAGTTAGTATGCATTAATAACTGAATTATGTGTATATATATATATATATTATACACAGAAGAAACATCTGTACAAAAGGGATTTCCAAAAATGAACATCTGTGTGACCTTTCCACATGTGAGTCTTGTAAAGGAAATATTGTCAGATAAATAATTTATGGGCCAATTGAATGTAAGGGAAAACAAAACAGCAATTCAAAGAAAGTAAAAAAATCGAGCATGTCGTAACTCACAGTAGATGATGAGGGTTACTGCCTTGCTGGCGCCATGACTGACAGGATTAGAAACACGACACCTGAAGGGTCCCTGGTCGTAGCGCGTCACATTAGTTATAGTTAAAGTGGAGTTTCCATCAGTGATCTGAACTCTGTCACTTCCTGTAACCTCAGAGCTGCTGTTCAGCCAGAGGAAAGAGAGAGGGGATCCAGAGGAGGAGCAGGACAGACTGACAGATGTGAACTCCACCAGCTCTGTGCTGCTGGAGGTTACCATTACATTGGAGACTGGTGCTGTGGGTTAAAAAACAAAATAAATGTTTAAAGGTGCAGGAGAATATTACACTGCAGTGGCTGGGAATAAACCTCATGATCAAGATGAGATCATACATATTCATGGCTGCATATTGCCACAAAAAAAAAACCTGTTTTTACTTATTATCTTATGACAATGGTAAAAGGATCAACAATGTTTATTTGAAGGATTTTAGAAATGCCATGCACAAGAGAGGGGACTTTAATTTCAGTTTTTGTTAATGTTTTGTCAAACTGGCATTGATTTAAAGTGCTATATTTGCTATATTTGCTATATTTGAAAAGTATATTGTAGGGCCATACCTTTATAAAACATGTCTGTGAAGTATTTTTTTCAAAATACCAAACAGTTCACCCAGTGTCCATGCCTCATACTGCTCAAACCCCTCTTTTGCAGCCATGTTAGAAAAACGTAGATTTTGGGTCCTTAGCTTGAAATAAATAAATAAGAGGAGGCAGAGCTAATGCCTGATCAGAATTCTACCGCAGATAAAGTTACATTTGGTTGTGATAAAACGCCATCCTGTTTAAACCACATCAAGGATTATTTCTGAAATAGTATGGAGCTCAAATGCTTTTTCTCTTGCAGGTTTATCACAAGGCGAGTTCTTTTTTTATTTCCTGCGTTTTAAACATATGCTGTTCAGTACAGGTTAGCTCTGAGTTGTTAGCGAGGCTTGCTAATGTAAACAAAGACCTCCAAAATACGTCAGGCATTGTTTCTGATATCAACTTTCTGTGGGTCCGCCGACGTCACCTCGGATGGACACGTCAGTTCGGATGGAAATCTGTATCCGCTCGTTGTACACCCGTTTTTAAAAGATTTGGGTACGGAGGAAAAGAGAGAGGGTTTTATTTTCTGACACTGCGTGAGTTCCCGGGGACACATATTTATGTTTGAAAGTGCATTTTGCATGATAGGTCCCCTTTAACTAATCTGTTTTTTCAGACTGTAATTTTAATGTCAGTTCTTTATTATAGTTCAATTTGGCTAATCTAGAATATATACCTATATAACTGAATCCATTGTCTCTTTGTACATATTTAGCATTTGCTGAAATGTACGAGACGTTAGATGTACACCAAATACATCTTCAAACTCAGAGTAATTAAATATGTAATATATTGTTGATTACAATTTATGGAAATACCATTAAAAATGATCATATTGTTCATCAACTCAGTGGAGAAGTGACTCACAGTAGATGGTGAGGGTTACTGGAGCACTGGTTCCCTCACTGACAGGATTAGAAACACGGCAGCTGAATGGTCCCTGGTCGTAGCGGGTCACATTAGTTATAGTTAAAGGGGATCCTCCATCAGTGATCTGAACTCTGTCACTTCCTGTAACCTCAGAGCTGCTGTTCAGCCAGAGGAAAGAGAGAGAGGATCCAGAGGAGGAGCAGGACAGACTGACAGAGCTGAACTCCACCAGCTCTGTGCTGCTGGAGGTTACCATTACATTGGAGACTGGCTCTGTGGGTGAAGCACAACAAATATTTTATAAAGTTACAGTACAAGACAATACTGCAGAGGCTGATAATGAATCTCATATTAACGAGGTGTTGATTATTAATGGCTGAACATTAAACATCATACAAGCTCCTGCCGCAACAAAACCAACATTTTCTCACTCATTATTTTCTCACAATTGTACAAAGAAGAACATGCTCATAAACTGTTTTCATGCTCAATTGTTACGCATAATGTCAGCATTAAATGAGATGCAACATGTGGAGCTTTCTCTCACCGTATACGTCCAGTCTTGTGTTCCCTGTCTTTGATGGTTCTCCAGCTGGAAAAATGCTGACGATGTATTCTCCACTGTCAGTTTGAACCAGGTTCCTGAGCTCCAGTGATCCAGTAGACATGAAGAAGGTGATCCTGCCTTCATACCCTGGTGCAGGGAAGTTCTTAACATTCCAAGTAAATATATCCCTAATACCCCCAAATTTCCAGTTCACTATTTGAAAAGTAGTTCCTGGAGTCAGTGTTGTGGTGAACATCACTTTCCCTCCCACAGCTGCGTTCAGAGGACCGTCTGGCAACACACCAGCTCCTTCAGTTAAACCTGGAGAGAGACAGACAGAGGTCTTTGGAAAAATAAGCCACTGGGTCAACAATCAATCAACATTTTGATTCATATGATTTTTAGAACAGCTACATTTAAATACTATGAACATGTTATCACTTTTTGTATGCATATAAGTAATAAAATCGTAATACTACCTCTATCACATGCTAACTGTAAAGCAATTATTTGTTTTAGCCATTTACTTTTATCAGTCATGCGTTTGGTCTGCTATTTATGATGCTATCGTTTAACACAATAATGAAAAGCAGACCTCGAGATTATTAGCTTAACTCATTTTTAACAACTTTTTAACAATAAATTGACGTTAAAAAAAATATAGAAAAATGGAAAGATAGCAGAAGATTGAAAACTTCAACAAAATATATTATTCTTACCTATAGAAACCAGAGAGATTATCCAAAGTAAAGCTAACATATCCATTGATGTATCTTTGTGAGATATGAACAGCCACAGAAATGTCAGCCATCAAACTTGACTGTCCTGATAAATGTGAGCCTCTTGCCGTTCTCAACATATCAGTGAGTAAATGCAGAACTACCTTCGTGTTGAGGTACAACGTTTCTGCCTAATGAGTTAAACCCTTTATATATACAGTCTATGGTTAAACCCAGTGAAGCTTCAGGCTCTAAAGCTGCAAGACATTGTCCTCTAGTGGTGTAAATATGTTTGCATATACTACTGTGGTATTAATATTATCCCACAGAAAACAAAAGCAAGAGCATATCCAACATGACAATCATGGCAAACTAATGAAGTCTTGATTATTGCTCCGACCTAGAGACCAATATAAAAGTCAATTTCCGTAGAATATTTGTATTTGAGGGAGTGGTGTTTGTTTTTTATGTCTATTACATTTAAGAATGTTGTATTTGAGAGGACTTTAACTCCTTGACATTCTTAAATGAAATACTCACTGTAGTGGGAACTATCACAGAAGCTGTTTTGAGTACTTTGCCAGATTTGTACATGTATGTTTTTTTTAAACTTTGAAACATGTAGTTGAGACCAAATGAAAGTCGACTATGAACAAGTCCTTAGTCAAAGCAAGAGGGGCAAAAAGCCACTGTACACCCGTGGTGAAATGTAACTGGTGTGATTCCTCTGCACCATGTTCTCTGGTTGTAATTTTGTCACCATAAACTTTTACTTCACCTTTATAATTAATTATTAAAGATTATTTTCAAAGTAGCTTGTTGCATATTCTGTAAATGATCAACGGTTCAGGTAAGTAACTTTTCAGAGGTATTCAAATGGAAAAAACCCCACCTGCACACACTCCTTCCTTGTTTTACCTTCATATATGGAAATCAGCCTTCTTAAAGTATGATCTCTTTTCTATGATCTGATGTTGCTGCAGAAAAACATGGGACAAGCTGTGATACACTTCATCGTCCTGGGAGTCATCTCAGGTGAGCTCTTAGCATTTAATACTCTACAGCAGCTAAAAGTGTTTGGTTATTTATTCAACAAAGTTTGACCTTTAATTATTGACAGTCAGTCAGTTTTCTCTCAGTTGGAAGCAGTTCCCCTGTCTTTGAAATCTAAATGTCTGTGGGAAGAAACATTTCTCACATAAGGGGTTTAAGCATTATTTTCACTGAACTTTATTCTGAGGTTTTGTTTTTGCTTGCAGCTAAACTTAGGTTTTAGAAATACCTCAAAAGCTAATTCTAAAAGAGTGAGTTTCTTCATAGAGAACAGATATAACTTTTCCTGCTGCAGTTTTGTGTTTTGATTGATTTCTAAAGTAAATCCCTCTCTCTGTCTCTCTCCAGGTTTAACTGAAGGAGCTGGTGTGTTGCCAGACGGTCATGGTGCAGTTGTGGGAGGGAAAGTGATGTTCACCACAACACTGACTCCAGGAACAACTTTTGGATCAGTGACCTGGATATTTGGTGTAAGGAATGTATTTTCTTTCAGTGGTAGCAACTACACTGGACCAGAGTATGAAGGCAGGATCACCTTCTTCATGTCTACTGGATCTCTTGAGCTCAGGAACCTGACTCTAACTGACAGAGGAGAATACTCAGTTACCATTTTAATACCTGGAGCACCGCCACAGTCAGGGACCACAAGACTGAACGTATACGGTGAGAAAGTTTCACATGTTGCATATCTTTCTCTGCTGAATGAAGATGCTGTGTAGCGATTGAGCAAGTAAACAATGATATAGGCCCTTTATTCTTTTCACCATCATCAAATAAAAATGTAGAAAAATTCTAATTTTACCAGCTCCTTTTTTGTGGAAGGAGCTGGTAAAAACGTTCAATGTGGAGCCATGAATGTTCATTATGTCATCTTAACAAGAGATTCCCATCTGGTTCAGTGTTTATCTTATACTGTAACTTTATAATATATATTTTTTTATTTTTTTAACCCACAGAGCCAGTCTCCAATGTAATGGTAACCTCCAGCAGCACAGAGCTGGTGGAGTTCAGCTCCGTCAGTCTGTCCTGCTCCTCCTCTGGATCCTCTCTCTCTTTCCTCTGGCTGAACAGCAGCTCTGAGGTTACAGGAAGTGACAGAGTTCAGATCACTGATGGAGGATTCACTTTAACTATAAATAATGTGACGCGCTACGACCAGGGACCATTCAGGTGTCGTGTTTCTAATCCTGTCAGTGAGGGAACCAGTGATCCAGTAAACCTCACCATCTACTGTGAGTCACTTCTCCACTGAGTTGATGAACAATATGCTTATTTTAATGGTATTTCCATAAATTGTGATCAACAATATATTACATATTTGTTACTTTGAGTTTGAAGATTTATTTGGTGTACATCTAACGTCTCGTACATTTCAGCAAATGCTAAATATGTACTAAGAGACAATGGATTCAGTGATATAGGTATTCTTTCTAGATTAGCCAAATTGAACTTCATCATATTGAACATTTATCATAAAGAACTAACATTAAAAATTACAGATTAATAACAGATTAATAAAATCAATGCCAGTTTGACAAAACATTAACAAAAACTGAAATTAAAGTCCCCTCTATTGTGCATGGCATTTCTAAAATCCTTCAAATAAACGTTTTGGTCCTTGAACCATTGTCATAAGATAATAGGTAAAAACAATTTGTTGGCAATATGCAGCCATGAATATGAATGATCTCATCTTAATCATGAAGTTTATTCCCAGCCACTGCAGTGTTATATTCTCCTGCAGCTTTAAACATTGTTTTTGTTTTTTAACCCACAGCACCAGTCTCCAAAGTAACAGTAAACTCCAGCAGCACAGAGCTGGTGGAGTTCAACAGCTCCGTCAGTCTGTCCTGCTCCTCCTCTGGATCCTCTCTCTCTTTCCTCTGGCTGAACAGCAGCTCTGAGGTTACAGGAAGTGACAGAGTTCAGATCACTGATGGAGGATTCACTTTAGTCAATGTGACGCGCTACGACCAGGGACCATTCAGGTGTCATGTGTTTAATCCTGTCAGTGAGGGAACCAGTGCTCCACTAAACCTCACCATCTACTGTGAGTTACTCATATGTGCATACATGTTATTCTGCACATTGCTTTAAAGTTGATGGTATCATGAGGCTTCACACTGAGCTAAGTGGTCACGTAACATTGTCTTTAAGATGCCAGCATTACTTTAATGCATTTCTTTACTCCCCGTATGCCACATAGATGGTCCAGAAAAAACGCATTTGAAGTAAACCCCCTGTGTTTTCCACCCACAGCACCAGTTACCAATGTTGTGGTAACTTCAGAACCAACAGAGCTGGTGGAGTTCAGCTCTGTCAGTCTGTCCTGCTCCTCCTCTGGATCCTCTCTCTCTTTGCTCTGGCTGAACAGCAGCTCTGAGGTTACAGGAAGTGACAGAGTTCAGATCACTGATGGAAACTCCACTTTAACTATAATTAATGTGACCCGCTACGACCAGGGACCCTTCAGGTGTCAGGTGTTCAATCCTGTCAGTAATGGCACCAGTGATCCACTAAACCTCACCATCTACTGTGAGTTACTCATACAGTATGTGCATACATGTTATTCTGCACATTGCTTTAAAGTTGATGGTTTCATGAGGCTTCACACTGAGCTAAGTGGTCACGTAACATTGTATTTAAGCTGCCAGCATTAATTTAATGCATTTCTTTACTCCCCGTATGCCACATAGATGGTCCAGAAAAAACGCATTTGACAATATCTCAGCCACAAAAATATTATGAGAACGGGTCAGACATCAGCATGAACTGCTCAGCTGACTCCAGACCTTCTGCTGTATTTAAGTGGTTTCTGAATGGAGCCCAGCTGTCTGATACTGGATCAGATCTCAGTCTGATGAACGTTCAGATCAGTCAGAGTGGCTACTACAGCTGTCAGGCCTTTAACAACAAGACTCTGAGATATGAAACGTCTCAGCCTTCAGTTGTTTCTGTACTGGGTAAGTTTGAAATAGGACGGTTAAAGGAAAAAGTTGAAGATACAGTAGAGTAGTGTCCACTAGCATAATCTGTGTTGGTTAAAGGTGCTTCGTGCCCTTCAGACAGACCAAGTGTCTAGCAGTTTAATATAACATTTGATTCCTTTAACTCCCAATGTTTTGATTCAGTTGTAAAATAAATCCTGCAAATAATGAAGCCGTTTTCTGTTAGTCAGTGTGGAAACTGACAAACTATCTTCCTAAGAATATAGTTGTATATATAGTATAGTTATAGAGTATATGATATTTCTGAGCGATAGGTTGTCCAAAACAATGCATTTAAAAAAGACTGTTGGCAGTCAGACACTCAGCATGTTACGTATATATTCAGGGGGAAGTAGAACAATGTTTGCATTTTATAAAGAGGAACTGTTCCTTTTATATTTATTAACTCAGGCATTAAATCAACTTCTTTTGTTCCTGCTTTTATATCTTCACGTGATCTTTTGCCCAACAGAGAAAGTATCCGGCGCTTCTGTCACATCTCCATCAAACCTGCCGATTGAGGGGAACTCTTTCAGATTAATCTGTGACGCTGCTGGCTCTGTCTTTACCAGAGAGTGGAGAAAGGGAGGCTTAGATCTGACTCCGACTGTAAACATGACCCTCACCGACAACAGCAGAGAGCTGTCTTTTAGCAGTCTGAGTAAAGACGACACAGGAGATTATTCCTGTAATATCAGCAACCCCCTCAGCAGCGAGGAAGCAAACTACTCCATGATAGTTAACTGTAGGTAACAAACTATAACTCTACTGTTCACAATGATACGTTCAGATTATTGAGTCCACTTGAACAATAAATACTTCCAAATATCTGTTTTCCAGATGGACCAGAAACAGTTCAAATCACAGGTCCAAGTCAGATACATGTGGGAGGCACATTTAAATTAACCTGCTGGGCTGCATCTGTACCAACTGCCAATTACACCTGGACGCTGAATGGGACAGAGATACACACTTCTGCTGTGTTTTATAAAAACAACACTGAATTATCTGACAGTGGCAACTACTACTGTGAAGCGTGGAATGATATAACCGGGAGAAAATCATCAGCGGTCCATGAACTGACCGTAACACATGAGCCAGAGCCAGGGCCAGGTAGGAGCATATTAAAGTCAGTACGAACATAAAAAATGCAATAAAACTCAAATTTCTGTCATCAATTTTGATTATTTTAAACTAAGAAAACATGATCAATTTGCAGATAATTTACATGTGTTTTTAAAAAAAATGATAGCCCCCTCTCCGTTCAATACATTCATTAAGGCAAGGCAAGTTTATTTATATAGCACCTTTCAACACAAGGCAATTCAAAGTGCTTTACAAAAAACGAAAGACATTAAGAAAATGGCATTTAAAATCAGTCATTAAAAAGCAAAGATAATAAAATAAACATTAAAAGACAAAATACATGGATAAAAGTTACAGTGCAGTCTAAGATATGAATAGTTCAAATAAAAGCAGCGACAAAAAGAAAAGTCTTCAGCCTGGATTTGAAAGTAGTCAGAGTTGCAGCGGACCTGCAGGTTTCTGGGAGTTTGTTCCAGATATTTGGAGCATAATAACTGAACGCTGCTTTTTTATTAAACAAAATAAAATCTTGTTAACTAGAAGGACTAGCAGAGGGGATTGTAAAATACCTTTCAGTAAAAGTACAACTACTCTTCTAACTGGCAGCACGTACCTTAAGATCTAAGGAACATAACATCAACTCAAACAATCAGACATGCTCTCCTTATTTTAATTGTTGTTGTGTGTTTTCCTTTTCTAATTGTCGTTGCGGTAAGGTTTGTCCGTGCTTGTGCATGTGCTTTTCTGATGTATTTAGGGTCTATTTTTGTTGTCTTTTCACTCTGCTAATGCGCTTTAACTGTGTTTATGTGCTTTTATACCTTTTCTTTTAATGCCATCGATAGAACAGGAACTGTAGAAGAAAATAAGCCTGGACTTGAGGGCTTATGGTAATTTTAAATGCATTTTAAACAACATAAACAACTCTTAACAGAATCATGTTATAGGTTTTTATAACTGGCTATTAAATATCCTATTGGGAGAAATGTGATATGCTTTTTATCCACAGGCATTTTGAGATAATGAGACAGTTCCTGTTTACAGAATGATGTTAAAATCATGTTCTTTTCTCCTGTTTTATTCAAGTCCAATCAGGCTGTTCGGGTGGTTGCATCGCTGGAATAGTAATCGGAGTTTTAGTCGTCCTCGGTGTTGTAGCTGCTATTGTGTGCTACTTCCTTTGTTACAAAAAGTAAGTGGAAAAGATCTTAAGTATATAACATAAACCTATTTTCATAGTAATACTCAATTACAAGTATGGGAAAGGTGATGGCTCAGTATCTCCAAGTTTAGACCCAAAAGCTTGACTCAAAAACCAGGCAGGAGGAAGATTCAGGATCAGCACATTGGAAGATATCAGACAGAAAATGTGGAGCTGGAATGGTGTAGACATTGTGTTTAACAACCTCTTTTACTCAACCTACAAAAGGTTGATGTTCATCAAAGGGCCTGCTCTTATTATATATTCTCCAGATGTTCCTAAGCCCTTTAGTTATGACTCGTTTGTGTTATGTGTCGGTGGAGGGTACTACGTTTATAACACAAAGTAAGTTGAAACATCTAAACTGCAGTCTGTGTAATAAAAAGTAACAGTTTGAATTGAGTGGATCTGTTTGCATGTCTGTATTTTATCATTGCTTTTTAGAAAACAACAACAAAGCAGTAACACAATCAGAAACAACAACAAAGCTGAACCACAATCTGATATTAAAGGTTAGTAATCATGTGATGAAATTGTACATATGTATTAAAAATAAGATGTATTAACACTTTTCTTTCCTCCTAGAACTAGAAGAGGCTGTGTATGAGAACACTTCAGCGATATACGAGAGTGTATAGACTCAGCCGTCTTCTTTGTGCTAAAGGTACGTTTTAAGATATGTTATATGTATGTTCAAAGGTTTCTGTAGAAATATTTAACTTAGTTAATCTGAAGGAACCACTATAGAACCACATTATCAGAGCACTCATTCTAACATACACTTGATCAAAGCTCTTTGACACTTCCCTCTTTTCACTTCTCGTCCAACAGGCCGTTCAGAGGAAGAAGAGCTTCACAACATAAAGATAAAGCAGCCCTGAAATGTTATCACATTATTATTTTAAATGCTTTTTCTAATGTGTCAGCAAACACTACATTTACAGTGCAGTAATACCATGAATTTCACCTCTTAAATGTAAACTAAACAACGCAGTGAAACTAGTTTGATAGTTAACCCATATGTTGTGCTCGGGTCTCCCGTGACCCGTTTCAAGTTCAAATTATATAATAACTACGCTCTAGTTTTTTTGTATCGGAACAAGGCTTCATGATATCCTCCACAACAGCTATATAAACACTACAAAACAGATTTTGACCATTTTTGCCAAGTCTGAAGGTCTAAAAGTGTATAATTTGGTGTTGGGGTCTGGGGAGACCCAGCAGAATTGTTTTGGGTGACTCGAGGTCAAATTTGGCCCAATCAATATTCATCTTTGACTTTAGACACCCCTCCCCCACCTCCTTCATCCACTGTAACAATAATTGTTCGCAACATGCACCTGGTCTCCCCTCCCTCTGCCCCCCTCCCCCCACGGGAACTCGACCTTTCTCAAAGAATATGTACACTAACACTTGAACCTGAACACACACATGCACGTGTGCAATATGTGGTGTGATGTGTTTTGGGCCATAACATTACATTACAACAGGATTGTAGGGTTATGAATGCATTATAAGTTAGTTATGATGTAGTTAAAACAATATTGGATGATAGTCATTTTTTGTGTGTGTTTTGGAATGAGATAAATCATGGGTCAAAATTGACCTGCGAACACCATAAACGGTAACAGCTTTTGAACACAACACAAGGGTTAAGCGTGTTTATGTTTAGTTTAATATCTGGTGTTAAGTCCAGACTAACGAAAACATTGTTGCAGAAAATGACGTTTTAACTTTTTTACCTCATCAGTGATAAGCATTTTTGTTGATGAAGTTGAGTGGAGAGGCTAACTGCTAAAATAGCTAACGCCATTGTAAAAACAGACAACACAATTTCTGGAAACTACGACGTGTCCTGAGAATCTGAGGTCCGCCCCAAACCTGGGTTCATTCAAATCAAGGCGTAAAACCTTGCTTCTTATGCTGTTTTCCCCGAGGTCATTTAAATATGATTTAATATTGCACTTCAGCACTCCTTACAGCATTATGTGTATTTACAATTTCTCTGTTTAACTAATGTCTATCTCTTTTATGATTTGTCTTTTTGGTCAATATATTTAGTTTTATAATTGATTTCAGTTTTTGTAAAGCACTTTGAATCGCCTTCGTGTCTGAAATGTGCTATATAAATAAACTAACCTTATCTTAAAGCATTATGGTAAGTTAATGTTGAGAACTCTGCAACCTTACAACTAATGCAACATAACAACAGTGACATCGAGTGGTGGATCAGTCGACTACAACAGAGAAACATTTCCATTTTCCATTGTAAATATGTCAGACAGGCTGGTATGAAACCTAATTAAATTGTTTTTAAAAGGATGTAAGGACCAGTATGAATGAATAATTAAATGTGTGAATGTTTGAAATAAGGTGTGACATCATGAATAGACAAATGTTTAGTTTCCTGTGTTAGATTCAGCTGTAATGACGTTTTATGTTTTTGTTTGTATGTGTTTTTTAATGTTTATTTGTACTAAGAATGTTGTATTGAAAAGGAATTGAGAGGGAATTTGAGTCCATGAATTCAGTTAAAGAACAGTGGGAACAGATAATATGTCAGAATAACATTTTAACCTAATTTTGTTGCAATTTATAATTCCAATCTTTAGCTGGTAGCTGGTAGCACTAGAGACAAAGTCAATAGATCACTGAAGTCATTTTCTTATTTGTGACATTTAAGTTTAGATATTTGACCATAACAAATTCAACCACACAGTAGGGCCAGAAGATAAATCAGAAGATCTTCAAATGTTAAGTTTATAGCAACAGTTTTTTAATATCTTAGTCCTAATCAAAGTCAGACATTGCCATAGACCCTACAACGTCCAAAAATACCTAAACTCAGCTACATTGGAAACATTTTGAAATTATACATTTTTGTGATGGCGTTCTTGTAATCGATTTATAAATACAACATGATACATTTTCAAATTTCTCAAGGTGTCTACTTTATGTGCAACAATTGAAGTTTTAGGATATTTTTCACAAAGCATAGCTCATTATTTTGTCAAACATAATGACATAGAAAGATCTTAACCTTGAATGTACTGTATGTCTAACATTGCAAGATATTATTTTAGCTTAATATGATGAGCTTTTGTTTTGTATTGTTATCATGGTAGTGTGTTTGTACCTGTCGGCCACCACATGAATAGTGGTTAAACCATGGTTGTGTATACTTGATTTTAAAAGGCCTTTGGACATTCCCCAATTTACCTGAAATATGCTATCCTACATTTTAAAAAGAATGGCCTGGAGTACAATGCTTTCTGAATTTGACATTTTGAACACATGTCTTAATTTATAATTAAATCCCTAAATGTTTAGTCGTATCAAACTGTGATGTTACCAGCCCCAACAGCAGTGATGGGGTCATTACTCAAAAAAAGTAATGTATTACATATTACTCATTACTTTAAAAAAAAGTTAAATTACTTCGTTACATTACTCTTTACATTACTTTTGCGTTACTCAGCAACAGCCTATAGCCAAAACTTAAAACTTAGGCCTACATGTGCACATATATCACAATTACTATTGCAATAAGGAAGACATAACACAAGTTACGTAATAACGGTGAAAATTCTAGATTTTGCTGCTTGTTCGGAGTCGGCACTCACTGAACATCATCACTCTGGATCGGGGGTCTTTAGCTACTAGCTTCGTGTTAGCATGTTGCCTCTGCAGGTGCTTGGAGAGGTTTGATGTTGTGTTTGCAGCAGTGGATAACAGCTTCTGGCCTGGACACAGTTTGCACCTTACCGTCACATTCCTGTCTTTTCTTCTGACACATTTTAAATAATGGGCATACCTCCACCCAGGGGCGTAGCACAAAACTCCGGGCCCTATACATAAGCTATCTCTGGGCCCCTTCCTCTCTTGATCCATGTCTCTAATGCACCTTTTAAAATGTATTAACAAATTACTACTGAGCCAACAACTGTACACATGCATCTGAAGCGGTTATTAGGGAAGTCACTAATTAACTAAAGTAGAACTAAATTATAATAAAAGTAATAATAATCTGTGCACATTTCAACCCTTTCCTCAACATACTGTAGTTTACAATTAATTGACTATGGTTAAGTGAGGTTTGCTTGGAGTGTCATGCTTAAGAGAACATTCTTCATGTTGATTTAAGTATGTATCATTCCCACGGTATTTCAAACCGGAGAGACATGATGTAAGAATTACATATTTATTGTTTACACGTCATATGAATGAAATGATTGCCACGATAATACACCAGGAGAATGTAATGGTGTTTGGCGATTAGGCCCCGGTTTGCAGGATAATCATTCAGGAGGGAAAGAACCGCTCCGATGAAATCCCCGGGGTCTAGACACTGGTGGTGGTGATGAGTAGGTGAGACCGGTCTGAAGGAGGAAGGTTTAGCTTTGTCCTGAAGGAGACAGGAGGCGAGAGGGGTGGAGGCGGGTTGCGTGTGATCATCTGCAATGACAACTGACAGGGAGGAAGAGCAGGCATTTAAGGAATTTAGCATGTGCACGATTGGCTGCTGAGGGGTGACGCCCTCGTATTTAATGAGGGGGGAAGGGAGCCATAGAGTGACGTGTAAGTGACTCGTGTTAGGTCTTCCTTATTGAACTTGCGCTAAAGCTTTAATTTCAAACCGGAGAGACGTGATGTAAGAATTACATATTTATTGTTTACACATCATATGAATGAAATGATTGCCATGATAATACAACAGGAGAATGGAATGGTGTTTGGCGATTAGGCCCCGGTTTGCAGGATAATCATTCAGGAGGGAAAGAACCGCTCCGATGAAATCCCCAAAACCAGTGAAGTATGAAATACTGAGATGAACTGAGTTGCTTACCTTGTGGGGTGACTGGTGATCTGGGAATGAAAGATAATAGATTAACATATGTAAGCGGCATTGGGCCTAGGGGTGTAACGGTATCCGTATTCGTCCCGTACCGTCACGGTTCGGACGTCACGGTTCGGCACATGCAATCACACGACGAATACACCTTTTTTTTACGAGTGGAAAAAAAGTCTTTCAGGGCAGTATACATTACACTATATATAATCCAGGGGGCGGTATTGCGCCTAAAAGCTGTTTGCCAGCCGCCCTTAAACAACAAATGAACAAGAAGAAACACAACAAAAAAAACAAAATACAAGAAGAAGAAAAGTTGTGTATGGCGATTTCAGATAACACACAGGAGCTAGAACCCACCTGCTTCTTTTAAATCAGCTGTGTGGGAACATGTCGGGTTCCCTGTGGACTACAATAACGATCAAGTGTGCGAGTGGTGGATCGGACGAGGACGGTGTGTCGGCGTTGTTCTACAGCGGTGCGGTATGCTAATGGCAACACACGCCAACATGCTAAATCACATCAGAAGGCATCACCCAGATTTGCCAATCACCGGATCCCGGCAAAAGACAGCCGCAGTTCAACAGCTGATCCCCGCTGTTTTTAAAGAAGCCAATAGACATGAGAGCCGAGAGACCAAAATAAATAAC
Source organism: Gymnodraco acuticeps (assembly GCF_902827175.1). Classification (NCBI taxonomy): domain Eukaryota; kingdom Metazoa; phylum Chordata; class Actinopteri; order Perciformes; family Bathydraconidae; genus Gymnodraco; species Gymnodraco acuticeps. The sequence goes on along the minus strand of NW_022990276.1, from coordinate 1,329,833 downwards.
GGAAGCTTTTGGCATATGTTTTTCAACGGCTTCAAACACTTTCTTATTATTTATGATTTTCAAGACATTCTTTTTAGTTTTACAGCTTGATGAAACCTTTTTGTTTGACATCAGCCATTATAGATAATATGGCCATCTGAGGGTGTGTGGTACTGTGTGTGGTTTGTTTTGAACTGTTTAATACAGTTAATTATTCAAAATGTCAGAGTTCCTTATTTTTAAACTGAAACTTGCACTACTGTTCAAACATAAATAACAACAAACCTGGAATTATGCATTTGGGACTTTTTTTTGCTTTTTCTTGTTGTACCGAACCGAACCGAACCGTGACTTATGTGAACCGTTACACCCCTATTAATGGCCGTAATCACTGCCGGAGCTTACGGGTCATGCTGAGACTCTGACTGCCGAAATTAGTGCTGGTCTTATCTGAAAACGACCTGCGGGTCGCCTGCCTGGCTAGCAGGGCTTGACTACGCCGCCCGAAGGTCGAACGGTTTTGTTTTGTAACTGACACCGAAGTGTACGGTGGCCCAACGTCCACGACACCGAAGTGTACGGTAGCCCGAAGCTACGACACCGAAGTGTACGGTGGCCTTCCGCCACGCCTGACTTCGCAGGCTATATATTTTCCTTCTTGACTCTTTCTTTACTTCCTTTGTTTTGTAACTGACACCGAAGTGTACGGTGGCCTTCAGCCACGCCTGACTTCGCAGGATATATCTTTATCTTTTCCTTCTTTACTCTTTTCCTCTTCTTTTTTGCCTTTGTTTTGTAACTGACAGCGAAGTGTACGGTGGCCCGAAGCCACGACACCGAAGTGTACGGTTGCCCGAGTCCACGCCTGACTTCGCAGGATATATCTTTTTCTTTTCCTTCTTTACTTTTTCCTCTTTCTTTATTTCCTTTGTTTTGTAACTGACACCGAAGTGTACTGTGGCCTCGAGCCCCGACACCGAAGTGTACGGTGGCCCGAGTCCACGCCTGACTTCGCAGGATATATATTTTTCTTTTCCTTCTTTACTTTTTCCTCCTTCTTTATTTCCTTTGTTTTGTAACTGACACCGAAGTGTACTGTGGCCTGGAGCCCCGACACCGAAGTGTACGGTGGCCCGAGTCCACGCCTGACTTTGCAGGATATACATTTTACACTGACACATTTGAGCAAGGGCCTGGGATTTGGATACCTGTGTCCAGGAGATGAAGCCCGTTACGTGTAGGTGCGCATGAGACGAGACGTTATTCCCTGTGGGCGGGGCCCGCGGACTAGGACGGGAATGCAGTTTGAATATCAGGTACCTTAGTGAGACATGTATACTTATGAATGTGTTTATGAGCCACCACCAGTTATATGCATAGATACCATAGTTAGGGTCTAAGAGATCTTTGGGAAGCCCGTACGGCGCTGATGTCCGGACGAATGAAGGTTGTGAAGGCGGAGGAGGACCACCGTCCTAGTTGTTGTAGGGATGAGGTAGAGAGACCTTGATTAGCAGCCGAGGTGGCTGCACCTATCCTGAAGGAATGCCCCGGGTATGATATGGGTGATAGGCCGGATTTAATGAGAACTTGCTTGAGGTAGAAATTGACGGGGCCATGACCCTGCGAACCACTCTCCCTGGAAGAAACCCCCAAAACCCATGGATGGGCGGCATCCGTGAAGAACCTCATTGAGTCAGAGGAACGCACGAGGCCATCGTAAAAGAAAGTAACTCCGTTCCAGTGGGCGAGCAGGAGGGACCAGAACCGAAGATCTGAGCGGCAGCCTTCGTCTAAGAAAACGCAGTCATGGAGGTTGTCGACCGCTGATGCTGCGTCCAGGAGGCGGGAGATGAACGAGCACCCCTGGGGGATGACGTGCATAGCGAAGTTGAGGTGTCCGAGAAGGGAGAGCAACTGTTGTTTTGTGATAACTTGTTGCTCGCAGTATGACTTGGTGATGTCCCGGATGCGCTGCAATTTGTCGGAGGGGAGAGACGCCTTCATGTCTATGGAGTCGAGGATGATGCCTAAGAACTCTAAGCGTGTGTCGGGACCTAACGTTTTCTCTTTGGAGAGAGGGACACCTCACTCCTGAAGCGGTGTTTAAGCTTGGCCAGTGAGATCCCTGAGCTGTCCTGTGGCGGGTCTATGGGGAGGAAGTCGTCCGGTAGGTGAAGGACGGAGGGGATTCTGACGATGTTCGGCAGGATCCAATAGAGCGCTTCCGAGAAGGAATTGAAGATGCGGGGGCTGCTTCTGCACCCGAAGGTCAGGCGAACGGCGAAGATAGAGTTTGGACTCCCACTTAATACCGAACAAGTTACACTGAGACGGATGAATGGGGATGATTTGAAGGCATCGGTAATGTCCGCTTTGGAGAGCCGAGCTCCGTGCCCTGTGAACTTGATCATCTTTATTGCATTATCCACTGAGGCATGGTGAAGGGAGAACTGATCTGGAGGGATGATGCTATTGACGCTGCAGAATGGGCCGTAGCAGGGAGCGGACAGATCGAACATCAGCCTTTTATTTACGTGTGGCTATTCCGATGGGATTTGAACGGAACACTGAGAAGGGGGAGGTGCTAAAAGGACCGATTATATATCCTTTGAGAAGTTCTTTGTCGATGAGCTGGGAAACTATGTTGGGTTCTTTAGCGGCTGACTGTAAGTTTCTTGCTACGAAAGTCACTGTGGGAGATGGGAGGACCCCTACCCTGAAGCCTTGGGAGAGCCTTGACAGTAGATAGTCATCAAACACGGAATCTGGGTGAGTAGATAGCGCAGCTGCTAGCTGAGGGATGTTAATGGGAGTGGAGGGGTGATATTCCAGAATGTTTTTGTTTTTTTTGTTTTTTTTATTTATGTTTCTGGCGCAGAGCCACTGTGATGGCCCGTCCACACGGTGGCGTGCGTTACAGCTTCCAAACGCATGGCATGGAGGGAGGAGGCAGAGACAGTGGGTGAAACTGGTAGGTTTTCGCCTGTTGGGGACTTTTTTTTTCTTTTTTTTTTCTTCCAGTTTACTTCGTTTTAACATTGCTATTGCTTTGTGTGTCGGGGGCAAGAGATTCATGTGATTGGTTGTTGCTGCTGTGCGGACCAGTAGCGTAGGCAGAAATGTACTTTAGGGTGGGCCTGTAAAAATATGCGGTGGGCCAGATTTTTATTCTGCGCATCAGAAACTAACCACAATCCCGCCGGTACCGGTGGCTGATTACTTTTAGAATACTTCCTTTCTTCTCTTTTCCTCTTCTTTTCATCTTTTCTTTTTCTTCCCTCTTCTTTTTCTTCTTTCCTCTTCTTTTTATCTTTTCTTTCTTCTTAGAATACTTTCTTTTCCATAACAGATGGGTATGTTTTGGTGAACGGGAGACACGTATTTGACTGTTTTAATGGCTTATGAAGAGCACAAACACAACATTTTAGTGTCATTCTGCACAGCTCTCTCATCTGCACCGCACATAAAAAGAAAAACTCACCCAGACTGCATTCTTTGTACTGTCTTAAAACCTTTCCTTGGAAAAGTTTATGCATTGTAAGGTGTCCTTGGGTGCTTTGAAAGGCGCCCCTAAATAGAATGCATTATCATTATTATTTATTATCTGAAACGATGTAATAACTTTTAAAACTTTTCCCAGTTACTTTCCCCATGCATTCGGCAGCAGCAGGCCATTCAGTTAGATTTGATCCCGTTATAAATGTCGTCATTTCGACAATAAATAAATGCTACATAAACGTTATCTTCCACGTTTTATCTAAACATCTCCGTTTCTACCTTCCAATATGTTTTGAAAGATAACTCTCTCTCATCTGCGTGCGGGGCGGGGCCTCACGGACACGCTGCATCTCTCGCTCGCAGATACGCTGCAGCGCTGTGCACACGGTTCTGCCGGTAATGAATATTACATATTGTGAGGAAACTTTCCACCAATAATTCCAATAAGTATTCACTTCAGGTTTACGAAAGTAACTGCACTCAGATTACTCGTTTTTCAAATGTAACACCAGCTGAATATACTGATTTTTTTCCTTTTTCTTCTGATTACGTAACACCGTTACATGTATTCCGTTACAACCCAACCCTGTGTAAGGGTGAGTGCAAACATTTTCGTTAAAACTAGTACCTGAGTGCAACGGAAGTTGATGCTCGTGTGGCGGAGTCTTCCAGAGCCTGGAGGCGAGCATCGATAGCTATCATGGAGCTAGCCAGGGATTGCAGGGAGCCGGCCGCGCTACTCTCCATAAGGGGTGTGACACTCCCTGCCTGGCGAGCCTGAGAAGGGGTGGATTTTTGGAGGGGGACGGGATCCTGGAGGGCTCGACTTCCTGCCCTTTTTTTACCTCCGCGGCTGCGGCCTCGTCCTGCTCTCTGGGGAGCTGACTGGAGCTGCTGCCCCGGACTGGGGAGCTACGCTGGAGACCTGGTCCGAGAGCTCTCGCAGCTGAGAGAGAGTGAGGCCTGGGGCTGTGGGAAAGCCCTGCTGCAGGAGCCGGGCGATGAGGAAGTCTGCCTCTGTTGATAAGCCGCTGTGGGGAGCCGAACCGGGATCGGAGACTTCCAGATAAGGTTCGTGTTCCGAATTGTCCGAGTTGGACATCTTGAGCTAGTTGTTTCTTACGGTTTTTCTCACGAGAAGGAGTATTGTATTGCAACTACCATTGCGTGTGATCATCTGCAATGACAACTGACAGGGAGGAAGAGCAGGCATTTAAGGAATTTAGCATGTGCAGCGATTGGCTGCTGAGGGGTGACACCCTCGTATTTAATGAGGGGGGAAGGGAGCCATAGAGTGACGTGTGAGTGACTCGTGTTAGGTCTTCCTTATTGAACTTGCGCTAAAGCTTTCATTAGACAAAACGAAAAAAAACACCATCTTAGTTTTCTAACCACTACATTGAGAGGGGCTTACTATACTGCATAATAACAGTCAACTGAACAAGACTTCACAAGTCATGTTTATTTGCATAAACAATAACACACACAAAATCAAAAGGCATATATGCCAAAAAGCTAAATAATTTAAACTTTAGAAAGCTGAAAAATATTTGCAAGTTATGCTTTGGATAATATGATTGATCTTGCAGTTATTGAAAAAAGATGAAGAATGTCTAACTTCGCACTCTAATGTATCTTATGGAACTGATGATATTGGAGTTCATTCCCCACATGAGGGGTCTTCTTGTTAGCAAAATCATTAGCTGACACTACTTCTTCTTTAAATTATCTACGTTTAGAGCAAGCGCCTCAGGAAGAAAGGCCTCAGGATTACAAAAGACCCCCATCACCCCAGCCACAAACTGTTCTGTCTGCTGCCGTCTGGCAGGCGGTACCGCAGCATTCGGACTAAAACCACAAGACTCAGGGACAGTTTCACCCCACAGGCCATAAGACTGTTAAACACCTGAACTTGAAACAACATCATAACATTAATCTGGCTGCTACTTAGAAATTATGTATCTAATATATCATTCCAATCACTTGCACTATTTCACTTTTTTACAATCTTTCCTTTTGTATTTACTTGCACTATTTTTTTCTGTTTATCTGTTTTATTGTGTTGCACTGTTGGAGAAGCCTGTGACCTAAGATTGTCATCGTGATAACTACACTGTAGCTATGCACGTATGACTAATAAAAGCTTTGAACCTTGAACCTTGAGGAAGTTCGCCAGGCGCAAATTCTCATTGAATTACATTGGGAAAGAGTGGTCCGTAAATCTTATAATATTTTTAGGTAAATCGACTTTCCAGTACGAACACTTGAATAGCCCTTATTTATATAATTCAATCCTAAACGTTTTTAAATGCGCTAAAAGCCGAAAGCAGAGGGTTATTTTCCCTCCTGCATTCATGTGAGAGCGGCTGAGACGCACCGGCTGGGAGGCGGGGCTTAACCACAACTAGTGCGGGGAGGACTAAACCATTTCCCTCCTTTTGTGAGGGGTGAGAGGGGCTCTAAAAGGACAGCCTTCACCATTTGTTTTTGGATACAGAATTTAGTCGTTACCAGGGGCGGATCTAGACAAATATTCATGGGGTGGCAAGAGGGTGGCAGAAGATTTTGAGGCGTGACATCCCCTGGCAGAAGTATGCTGATTTAATCGCAGTCATATCGATCAATTAGGGCTGTGCAATTAATCGTATTTTAATCGCGATTACGATTATGGCTTGCGACGATTATGAAAACAGCATAATTGACAAAATACGATTATTTTGCTGGGTGCGCTTTCGCCCCTCCCTAAAAGCCCACTCGGCCACGTGGGAGTGACATGTGTTGTGAGTGTTCAGCGCGAGCGAAGATGTCAGAACAAGAGCAGCAACTCGTTAAAAAGAAGGGTAAAACTATTTCCACTATTTGAAAGTACTTTGCCATTACATTCCACATGGCTAAAGATATGTGCCCAGTTAGCACTGTTAGCAACCAGGGCTTTAAGCAACTTGTCAACACGTTGGACAAGCGTTACGCGATGCCGTCTCGGTATTATTTCAGCAGGTCTGCGCTGCCTGCGCTATATGACAAATACCGTGGGGAAGTTGAGAGAGATGTGGCTTCAGCTGCCTACTTTGCTACCACAACAGACCTATGGTCTAGCCCAGGGGTGCCCAACCAGTCGATCGCAAGATGTGTCTAAAAATAGAACAACAATATTCTGTTTTATCGTTAATGTCCTGTAACATAATCTTCCTGTGCCAGAATAATGCACTTGAACGCATCAAAGCTTTGTGATTGGCCGGCGTCACCCCTGTGTCGGGGCGTGGCTGAGGGTCTTCAGTACAGGTGGCAATATCGTCACCTGCTCATCTCTGAAACTAGACCATGTAAACAGGCTGGTATTTCTTGCGAACAATCTTTAAGAGATGACATGAGCAGTCCTACCAGCATTTGCCATGGTGGCCTAAACATTTTTATTTGGTCTTAAATTGTAGTTCAACATTTATTTCCTGTTACTTCTGGACCATGACGGTTGGCCAGCCTTCAACGTTTAACTGAGTGGAATATGTTGAATATGTTTTACCAAAATGTTGGCTATATGTTAAGGAGTTTTCAGTAGGTTGTGATAGTGCACTGCAACATATTGGATTTAATTTATTTTGGTCTAATTTATTTTTATTTATCATATTAATATATGTTTAGTATGGTTTTGGAAGTGCGCTCCAACATATTTGTTGATCTTGTTTATTGGTAAAATATTATTTGTTTTAAAGTTCAATAAATGGTCAATGAATAATCGTCAAAATAATCGTGATATCAATTATTGACCCAAATAATCGTGATTATGATTTTTGCCATAATCGCACAGCCCTACGATCAATGTTAACTTGGAAAGTCACAATATTAATATTTTAACTCAATAACATAGGTGACATTATTGTGGCACATCAGTAAAGCCTTACATATAAATATATAAGGTGGCAGACATGATTTAATGAATTTTAACTGAACAATAACTGAATGAGTTTGTTTCACTCTTAGACCAGCAGGGGTACCAAATCTATGCAGACTGCTGCAATAAGTACATTAATTAACTGTCTCATCGATGTGTGTCTGTATGAATATGATAATATTAACAATCATATTATTCCTATCAGCTGTCAATCACTTTTATGATTCACATATTCATTTATTATTGAATAAACTATATTTTTTGGAGGAGTTAATGATGAATGTTCCTCAAGATGCTTGCTCACCCTCCTTCAAATTTGAAAGGCAAGTAATTATAATCATGTATCAAAATTCAAAAGATTCAAAGGAACAGTTCAGCGCCCCACGACTTTATTGCAAACAGTTACAACCTTGACTTTACATCAGAAAGAACAAACATTAAAGAAGTGACTAACTGCATCAAAAAACGTGTATTCAGCTAAAACATCGCTGCAGTTATTATCCAGTGGAAAGTCCTTACCTACTGGCCTAGTTAAATCAAAGTGGTTACTTGTTTTTGGCTGGGCAGTGTAGTTTTACGTCTTATTTGACTTTCTCAGGACTTAAAACTGTTTTTTCACAAAGCAAAAATATATATAAGATACACACATAAGATCATCATCTTAACAGTTGTTTATGCTCATCCGTGAGCAGAGCATCAAGTTGGCATGCCTAACAGCTGAATGCGGCAATTACCATCTTGATCAGCAAAACGCCTCACAAACTTATTAAGATCCAAAGCTTTAGTGCGTTTTGATTCAATGCTGAGTACAGCCAAACCGACAGTCTCTTCTCTGTCATTGTAAACCGCAAATACCTCATTCCTTCAGTGTACTTGAGTCCGAATGCTTCTCGTTTTGCGCCGTCCCTCCGTTCAAAGGAAATCGCCGCCAATCATATTTCCAAGCTTGCGCCAGGGAGGGGATACAAGACTCGCATGCAGGGTCGGCTCTAGAACAAATCAAATGGGGGGGCAATCATTTACCAAGGGGGGGCACATACTGCCGTCAACAACCAACACACAAACACCAACGCAACTTCAATTAAAAAAAACATGCTGTAAAGTTTATTGTCTTTCACACACATTGCAGGGGTGTAGTGCTATTTTATAGCGCACCTATGACCTGTGCATACATGCACGGTTGTGGCACGACCACCAAAACAGAAACATATGGACATAGGCCACCATATGAAAAGTGTGCAAATGTATTTAGTATCCTATCCATGTGAACATGTTTTAGGTGGGTGTGGACCTAACCTCCTCTAGGAGGGTCTGGGGGCAAGCTCCCCCGGGAAGATTATTTTTAAAATATTGAAGTTAAATGCATCAATCTGGTGCACTTTGAGAGCAAAATGAAGAGATCTATGGATACATCTCTCAACATCCATATGAAACAGAACTGTACACAGATTTACTTTTTCTTTATGGATATTTTACAAATCACTCCCCTTTTAAATGGTATTCTTGTGTTATTGTCCTATAGTAGGTCATACCCGTTTTTCATGTATTCTCTTATTCTTTAATGACTATAATGATCATATAAAGGTAGCCTATTCCTCGCAAATACTTGTTTACATAAATGGTCACCAAACCGTTTGAGACCCACTGAGATAACTTACACTAAAGTGAACTATCTAAACACTGAGAGTCCTTTACCTCACTGAGCTGACGTTATAAGATCCTCTCAGTCTGACAGGAGAGGACTCTCCTCCACCTTGGTGTAGAAACAGCTCTTTATATCCGTTAGCATAGCTAGCTAACCAGATGCTAACAACAATATTCCACGTTACCGCTCGCGCACTGACAAAATGCGCTCGTGCCACACACAGAGAGCCGAGCTTGAATGAAACACATAGACCCATGTACTTGTACTGTACTGTATATCATATTATTTTCGATGGCTTTACTGTATAATCAGTGTAACAGATGGACAGATCGCCACTGGGCTTTCATCTAAACACACAGCCACGTAATGATAACAAAACAAAAGTCGGGGTCATTGGTCAAGCAACACACCAATCAGAGAGCAGCAGTGAGCACACCTCAGGCTGTGTTTCATATAAAGAATAAATAAAGAATACAAATGTGTATTCTTTATTTCTGATGTATTTCACACAAAAAACTTTTGGTGGAAACGTTTTAAACTTATATGATTAAAAAAAAAAAAACGGCAAAGTGGCAATAAGGCTTGCCCACCCTGCGTTGGGGGGGCACAGTGACTCATTTGGGGGGGCATGGCCCGCGAATGACCCCCCATGACGCCGACCCTGCTCGCATGCATTCACTTGCACTCGGACATTAGAGATTTTCTCTCATAAATGTCCGATGAGTTACAACTTTTCTTTCAATACAAAGACGCCAACTGGGGTGGCAGCTGGGGTGGCAAGGTTATTTTCTAGTGATGCACCGAATATTCGGCCACCGAAAATTATCGGCCGAAAATGGTTAAAAAGGCCCTTTCGGCTTTCGGCCGAAAGGTTTAGCACCGAAAAAATATCACCGAATGTCAGAACAGACTTACGTTGGTAACCTAACGTGTTGTTGTGATGACGTAATAAAGACGCGGCGACCATGCTCGCGGCTGGCTCACAGGGGGGGGAACATTGACCTTTGTCATCGAGATTGCCCTGAGCCTTTAACAAATCGTATTAAATAATCTGATGACAGACTGTAAACAGAATAGCTGAAATTTTAACAAACTAAATAACTCAGTTAGCCTACCTCTAATCATTAACCCATGTTTGTATAATGTAGTTAACTCCGTGTGTTGCTGCTAGCATACATAACACCTGACGTGGAAACGTTACTCGTGGATGGGGCTACAGAGCTGCTAGAAAGACGGTCGAACCCGGTACATTCCTCCGTCTGCATGCGGTGCACTTTTGCTAAATGTTTAGACAAATTGCTCGTGCTTACATGCTAAACTCTTATTGCACTTATGGTAACAAGTATTCTCCACATCGAGACGGGTAACGTTTAACCACACCTCGGAGCGCGTTCTCTCCACCATCTCCGCAGTGTGCTCCGCTGCATGTAGCAGCTGCGTGTGTGTAAACTGCCCCGCCCCCTCGCACACAGACGGGGGAGAGAGATCTCGTCTGATCGAAAATACATCATAGACGCATTTGTTGTCTTTGCATATTAGAAACGAGTTGGCGACACTAAGACTGCGATATAATGTTTTTTAGCAATAATACATGACATATATAAATGTACTGTATGCATTCAAAAGTGCTGAATAAATGTTTTATGGACCCATAATAGTGATTATTATTTAAGTTAAGTTTTGCCATAATCATGTCTATTTCCATAATCAGGTAGCTGAACAACATTGGTAAAAAATGTATACATTATATATATATATTTCTATTAATCATTTTCGGCCTTTCGGCATTCGGTTTTCGGCCAACTGTTTCCTATTTTCGGTATCGGTTTCGGCCAAGAATTTCCCATTCGGTGCACCCCTACTATTTTCTAGGGTGGCAGTTGCCACCCCAGCTGCCACCCCAGCTGCCACCCCGGTAGATCCGCCCCTGGTCGTTACTAGAACTAAATAGAAATAGCTCACCTGAGATGACTCCCAGGATGTTTTCCTGCATTATCATCAAACAACCTAAAAAGGGGATCACAGATCTTCAGCTTTGCTTTGCTTATTACATTACGTGTCATTTGTTAGACGCTTTTATCCAAAGCGACTTACATACATTCAGTACTGTGGACAATCCCCACAGGAGCAATTTGGGGTGAAGTGTCTTGCTTATTTCAGATAAGACAGAACAAGGCAGCCCTTTGTGGGCGGGGTGTTACTATAATTCTGCCTCTAAAAGGTTTACCTTACCAGAACTGTTGTTGATCATTGACAGTGTACGCAACAAGCATCTTATGAAAAGTTACACCCAACAGCGATACTGGTATTGTTTTCCCATTGTGAGCATTTGTGTGTGTCATTTTAAACATTTATGGTGCAAGATGCAATCACAAAACTTTATAAAAGTGCAGAAAAGCCACCTGGTCAATCTTTGCATCATGGCTGGTGTGACTCCACAGCACCATGGTATCTACATGCTGTTTGACGTAATAAAAACTCAGCTCTTTTATGAGAGGCCATTTTTCAATTAATTATAAAAGGATAATTTATAAATTGCTTGTTGCGTACACTGTCAATGATCAACAACAGTTCTGGTAAGGTAAACCTTTTAGAGGCATAATTATACGAACACCCCGCCCACAAAGTACTGCCTTGTTCTGTCTTATCTGAAATAAGCAAAGCAAAGCTGAAGGACTGTGATCCCATTTTCAGGTTGTTTGATGTTATTGCAGGAAAACATGGAAAAAGCTGTGATACACTTCATCATCCTGGGAGTCATCTCAGGTGAGCTCTTTCTATTTAAAGTGTTTGTTCCTTTATTTATCAAAGAGAAACCAATAATTATTGACAGACAGTAAGTTTCTCTCTCTGTTGGAAGCTGTTTCCCTGTTGTTTAAATCTAAATGTCGGCGATAAGTAATGTTCTTCACATAAGGGAGGGGTTTATGCCATGTAAACATGTCAACTACTTCAGCTGGTTAGTAACTTGAAGATTACTTAAAACTTAAAATGGTCTTTTCACGTCCAGATAAACTGTTTATGAGCTTCCAGCACAAATATTACTTTTTCTGCTGCAGATTTGTGTTGTGAATGATTTCTAAAGTGGGTCCATCTCTCTGTCTCTCTCCAGGTTTAACTGAAGGAGCTGGTGTGCTGCCAGACGGTCTGAATGCAGCTGTGGGAGGGAAAGTGATGTTCACCACAACACTGACTCCAGGAACACCATTTCAATCAGTGAACTGGAAATTTGGTGCTAAAGATATATTTACTTGGAATGTTAACAACTTCCCTGCACCAGAGTATGAAGACAGGGTCACTTTTATCATGTCTACTGGATCTCTGGAGCTCAGGAACCTGTCTCTAACTGACAGTGGAGAATACTCAGTAACCATTTTACTACCTGGAGAACGACCACAGTCAGGGACCACAATACTGAACATAAAAGGTGAGAGAACATTTCAAATGTTGCATCTTGTTTAGTGTTGTATGAATTGATGAGGTGGTGGCAAATATGACTTGTGTTTCACCCACAGAGCCAGTCTCCAATGTAACAGTAACCCCCAGCAGCACAGAGCAGGTGGAGTTCAGCTCCGTCAGTCTGTCCTGCTCCTCCTCTGGATCCCCTCTCTCTTTCCTCTGGCTGAACAGCAGCTCTGAGGTTACAGGAAGTGACAGAGTTCAGATCACTGATGGAGGATCCACTTTAACTATAAATAATGTGACGCGCTACGACCAGGGACCATTCAGCTGTCAGGTGACGAATCTTGTCAGTGAGGGAACCAGTGATCCACTAAACCTACTCATCATCTGTGAGTTACTAACCTTTATTTTTCCTTCAAATCCCAGACAATTAAAAAAGTATTTATATTGAGTCAGGGTTCATGTCATCATGAGTACCCTTTCCCTCAATATTAACATTAATTATGCCACATTTGGAGGCATATTTCTTTTAAATTGTTTTGTTTTGTTTTATTCATACTGTATGTGAAATGTAATAGTTTTATAAGAAATAACATTTCTGGTGTCAATAAGTAATAAGTCAACAAAAAACATTATTTATCTGTAGTATGGTTGGGAGATATGGATGTTTATAAAATATCTCAATATAGATATTAATATAATAATCTACGGGTGACATATGGTGCTTTCAAAAAATATTTACACAATGAGATATTTAATCAATTAAGTAATGTAGATAAAATGACTTGGTGAGTACAAACATAAATGACTGAGTGACTCTAAGTGACTCTGAGTCCCTCACAGTCTTTCAGTCCCGCCTCAAAACACATCTTTTCAACTCCGTCTACCCATAAGCCCCCCCCCCCTCTCAATCAACTTCCTCTTGACTGCCTTTTTATTTTACTATACTTACTTGTTTGCCTGTCCTTATTTGTCCACCCTCCCTCATATTGTAAAGCGTATTTGAGTTGTGAAAAGCGCTATATAAATAAAATGCATTATTATTATTATTATAAATCATTAAGACAATTCCACCACTTTACTGCAACACAGCAGTAATGTCATGATTTCGGTAGAGTATCAATATATTGCCCAGATCTTATGTGTGATGTTTTTCTTTGCTGCCGTTTACTCCCTATAATTTATGGGTAACCATATATTTTTTTGTTTTCCTCCACAGTCGGGCCAGAAAATATAAATCTGATAATATCTCCGTCACAAGAATACTATGACGAAGGATCAGACATCATCCTGACGTGCTCAGCTGACTCTGGACCTCCTGCCTTTGTTCAGTGGTTTCTGAACGGAGACCTGATGTCTGATACTGGATCAGATCTCAGTCTGATGAACGTTCATATGAGTCAGAGTGGGAACTACAGCTGTCAGGCCTTCAACAACAAAACTCTGATGACTCAAACATCTCAGACTGTAGCTGTCTCTGTACGAAAATGTAAGTTGAGGAGAATTACTTCTTGTTGACAACATATTAACAACATCTGAATGTCTCTCTGTTGTGCATAACAGTTTGTATAATGCCAAAATAGTGTTTTTGGTCCTTGAGCGAAAGAGTATCTCCTCTAGTGGCAATGTGCAGCCAGGCATTTTTATATATCTGGATTGATTCCCAGCTACTGCAGGGTGTTATTCTTCAGTACCTTTATGAGCTGGTGGCAAATATATGATATGTGTTGTGCTTCACCCACAGCACCAGTCTCCAATGTAACAGTAACCTCCAGCAGCACAGGGCTGGTGGAGTTCAACAGCTCCGTCAGTCTGTCCTGCTCCTCCTCTGGATCTTTCCCCTCTTTCCTCTGGCTGAACAGCAGCTCTGAGGTTACAGGAAGTGACAGAGTTCAGATCACTGATGGAGGATCCACTTTAACTATAGTTAATGTGACCCGCTACGACCAGGGACCATTCAGGTGTCATGTGTTCAATCTTTTCAGTGAGGGAAACAGTGCTCCACTAGACCTCACCATCTACTGTGAGTTACTAACCTGCATGCTCAGTATATTTACCAAATCCAATCTAGGTGCAATCAGAGTTTAGATAATTGTCTGATTTAAGTGGGTTTTACCTTGTTTAGTTTTATTCACGCATGGGTTTTAAATAATACAAACAATATCCTTGTATATGTATAACAATGCAGTTGTGAATACTAACTTGTTGCTGCTAAATTCAGATGGCCCAGAAAATACTATTTTGACAAAATATCCGACAAAAGAGCACCATCAGGAAGGATCAGACATCAGCCTGTCCTGCTCAGCTGACTCCGGACCTCCTGCCCAGTTTAAGTGGTTTCTGAATGGAGACCTGCTGTCTGATGGACCAGAGCTCAAACTGATGAACGTTCAGCAAAACCAAAGAGGAAACTACAGCTGTCAGGCCTTTAACGACAACACTCTGAGATATGAGACGTCTCAGCCTTCAGTTGTTTCTGTGGGTAAGTTTGAAATAGGACGGTTAGTGGAAATAGTTGAAGATAGTGTCCACTAGCATAATATGTGTTGGTTAAAATATTTACTCAAAATAATGTGTCTTTATAATAAATAAAAAAGCAATAAAGTCCTATGCTTCGTGCCCTGCAGACAGACAACGTGTCTAGCCGTTTAATATAAAGGACGATTTAGGAGATAAAGAAACAGATATTTGGCCTTAAGGAATTAGTAGAAAAGGAGACGACTAGAACGTCTCAGCCTTCAGTTATTTCTGTACTGGGTAAGTTTGCATTGAGAGGTTTAATGCATACAGTATAGGTGTGGTAAGAAAGGTGTACTCAAATCAACTTGCTTTAAAGTGAACCTATCATGCTATATTTGAAACATATATTGTACTGTAGGGCCATACCAGTTTTTTTTTCAAAATACCAAACAGATCATGCATTTTAGCCATGCCTCATTTCGCTCTATTTGCTCTTTTCCAGCCCTGTTTTTGCAAGGGCTGATTCTGCTTTTGTGGCAGACAACAGCGCCACTTACAGGCCTGGCATATGTACTACAGCTTTCGAGCGGTCTCTCATTCCCCTGATAGGTGGAGAACCCCTTTTCTGACGTCAGAACAATTCAAATAATAATCAGCTCCGTTGCAGCCCCGTTTTTAGAGATTTGGGTACGGAGGAAAAGATAGAGGGTTGTGTTTTCTGACACTTGGTGAGTTCCCTGACACACCGGGGACACATATTCATGTATAAAAGACGTACACAAGTGCATTTTGCATGATAGGTCCCCTTTAAAATATGTAAAAAAACAATTAAAAAAAGATAGAGAAAACCTTTGTTAAACTTGAAGAGATAAATTCCCACTATTGTGAATATCTTGTCAAATCAAATCACAAGTCCAAGTCAGATTCATGTTGGAGGCACATTTAAATTAACCTGCTAATTAATCTGTACCACCTGCCATTTACACCTGGACGCTGAAAGGGACAGTGATACACAATTCTGCTGTGATTTATAAAGATTACGCTGAATTATCTGACAGTGGGAACTACTACTGTGAAGCGATTAATGATATAACCGAGAGAAAATCATCAGCGGTCCATGAACTGACCGTAACATATACAGGTAGCGAGATAGTAGTAAGAGTACATTCAAATCAGAAGGAACACATCTTAGCGGGCTCCAACAAATCATTATCATTATTATAAAACCGGCACCTGTATAACCAGAATTAAGGAACATCTCTCAAAATCTTAAACTCAAATCAAACAATCAACATGTTGTTCTAATCTGTAGAAGTGCTTATGATTTTATCTATTTAAATTCTCTGTGCCTGTGAGCTTTTGTTTGCTCTTACAGTATGTGTTTATTTGTGCCTTTTATCCACAGGGATGATGAGATGAAGAGACAGTTCCCGTTTACAGAATGATGTAAAAGTCATGTTTTATCTCCTGTTTTATTTTAGCACCACCAGGCTGTTCGGGTGGTTGCATCGCTGGAATAGTAATCGCTGTTTTAGTCGTCATTGGAGCTGTCGGTGGAGGGTACTACGTTTATAACACAAAGTAAGTTGAAACAACTAAACTGCAGTCTGTGTAATAAAATGTAACAGTTTGAATTGAGTGGATCTGTTTGCATGTCTGTATTTTATCATTGCTTTTTAGAAAACAACAACAAAGCAGTAACACAATCAGAAACAACAACAAAGCTGAACCACAATCTGATATTAAAGGTTAGTAATCATGTGATCAAATTGTACATATGTATTAAAAATAAGATGTATTAACACTTTTCTTTCCTCCTAGAACTAGAAGAGGCTGTGTATGAGAACACTTCAGCGATATACGAGAGTGTATAGACTCAGCCGTCTTCTTTGTGCTAAAGGTACGTTTTAAGATATGTTATATGTATGTTCAAAGGTTTCTGTAGAAATATGTAACTTAGTTAATCTGAAGGAACCACTATAGAACCACATTATCAGAGCACTCATTCTAACATACACTTGATCAAAGCTCTTTGACACTTCCCTCTTTTCACTTCTCGTCCAACAGGCCGTTCAGAGGAAGAAGAACTTCACAACATAAAGACAAAGCGGCCCTAAATGTGATAACATTTATCTGGACAGCATATCAACAGACTCTAGCAATGGCGCATGTGATTATACAATCAGACAATGTGCGATAAAAAACATAACCCTATGAGAGACGTTCTGCAGCAGGTCTGGATTTAAAATGTGTCAGACAGGCTGGTATAAAACCTAATTAAAGTAAAAGAAAACATATTTAAAAAGGATGTAAGGACCAGTATGAATGAATAAATAAAATAATTAATGTTTGAACTAAGTTTCGACATCATGAATAGACAAATCTTTCATTTCTTGTGTAAGATTCAGCTTTTATCTTATGGCCTTTTTTTGTTTTTGTTTATTTGCGTTTATGAATTTAGTTTTGAAAAGGAAAATAAAAAAGTTGATACCATCAATCAAAGGTCCCATGACATGCTTTTCCATGTATTACCCGTCCCCTTGTGTGTTATGTAGCTTTTTATGCATGTGAACGGTCTGCAGAGTCAAAAACCCTCAAAGTACACCCTGTAGCGAGTAAAACTCTAACACAGAAAATACCTGTCTATGCTGCCCCAGAACGCCTCGTTGGAGATTTCTCTTTTTCTATTTCTTTCTTCCTGGTCTAAGTGATGTAACGACGACCAAATGGAACAATTGGTCCAAATGGACCAATCCGTGGAGCTCCTCACACACCAGGATCCCTTGGCGTCACTATCAAACGCAGTGGGGGGACCTTTGGCGTCAATTTTCAACTATCAGGGAGTCCCATTGACTTGCATAGAGCTCCCTGAACGTTGGTAATAGACGAGTTGGGATCGCGGAGAAACACTCGCTCAGCCTTATCTTTTCTCAGCCGCGCTACTCTGCGGAGTTTCGCCGGCACACACACTCACTCAGCCAGTCAGCCTTATCTTTTCTCAGGCTGTGAGTGTGTGGCGAACTGTGTGGCTAACAGCCTGGCTGTGAGTGTGTGTGTGTGCTCAGGCTGAGTTCCGCGATGTCTCGCTGTCTCGCAGACCCCACGCAGCAACCAGGAAACGACACCGGTAATACAGCTCACACTGTCCGCTCCTCGAGCCCCAAAGGGCGCAGCAGATTTTCGCGGGAGACTCCCGGTTTCACTGCCCTCTCCCGGTTTCCTCCCGGGGTCATATTTCTCCCGATTTCTGACAAAATCAGATTTACTCACGACTGTTTCCACTCTGACTTTAATACAGCTACACCATTGTTTGGTTTCCATGGTAGAAAGTCTCTTTAGTAGCGCGCACGACTGAAAGTCTGAGAGGGTGTTCTGAGGTCTCAAGGTTGGCAAGTATGCCCGCAACGTCCCGCCAACACGGCACCCAGACCCCACACAGCAGTCTCATCTGTTTGTTATTACTGATGTCATTTTCTGGTTGCTAACAAACGCCATTGTAACACATAATCACTGATGTTCCGCTGTAACGGTGGTGGACTCATCAGAACAGAGAGGGCGAGCTGACCAATCAGAGCACAGTGGGCTCATAGGGAGGGGGGGGCAGGAGCTCCAACAAGCCGTTTAGGACAGAGAGAATACACTTACCATACAGAGATGCTGTATGAGAGACCAATGTGAGTTTGGAACATTGAACAATGTAAATCTATTCTAGTAGACCTCAACAATGGAATATGATCAGTAGAAATGGCCATGACATGGGACCTTTAAGTAAAAGAAGAGTGGTAACAGAAAAGATGTAAGAATAAAATGTCAAACTAATTATGTGGCAATTTATCATCTCGATCTTAAGATGTTTAACAGGATAAATGAAACATTTCGGATTTGGTGTCACTAGAGGAAAAAAATGGTAACTTCATAGCAAACAATCAAACAATTTTTTTAATATCTTAGTCCCAATCATTTCACACATTACCCGCTACAACGGCCAAAACTACCTAAACACAGCTACATTGGAAACGTTTTGAAAATATGAAATGTTGTGATTGCGTCATTGTAATCGATTTATTTTAAAAACACGATACATTTCTGAATTTCTCAAGCTGTCTACTTGCCATCAGGTCTTCAAGGTGAACAAATTAAAGTTTTATGATATTTTCACAAAGCATGGCTCATTATTTTGTTTTGTTATTTATGAGCCTATATTCCTGCTACTGCAGTATTTGGGAATTTTCCTAGAACATTTTAACTATCCAGAATATTTGATATTGTTTATATTTGATATTGTTTATATTTGATATTGTTTATATTTGATATGGTTAATTCTCTATTCCACTTTTTACATTTTAATGTATAAACACGCTGCTGCTTCTGCCACCATATAAGCAGTGGTTAAACCATAGTTGTGTATACTTCATTTTAAAAAGGCCTTGAGATGATTGAGATTTTCCTGAAACCTGCTATCTGTTATGAACGACACAAGGATCAGGACCCAAATGCACGATACCAGAAACAGGTCAGGATTAACAAAGTATTTAATAAAAAGGCAAAAACACAAAACACTCACTAGGAGGATCAAAACTGATAAACTATAAGATCAAAAACGCTAAACAAAACAACTACTTGGATTTTCAAAAAAGTAACACAAAGAGTCTATCAAAAATATACTTAGCAAGATCAAGGGATGACTGGCAGACTTTGGGTGTTTCTCAATGTCGAGGAAGGCTGCTCCAGAGCCACTACTTCAAGGATACTACGTCATCGAGTCCCGCCGAAGGACTGTTCCAATGTTCAGGCTACTTGGAATTCTACCGAGGCGTGCGGCGTACTTCGTTGCGGGAAATGTCGAGGCTGCAGATGTGTATCCTCCGCGGTGTTTAAATCCCCACAATGCTTTGTGCATGGACCAATTTCCAAAATAAAGGTCTAGACACCACACTATCCTACATTTTGGAAAAAGAATGGCCTGAAGTACAATGCTTTTTTTAATTTACCTGATGTTCCAGTATACATTAATGTTTACCAAATAATAATGTGTTAATTCATGAATAAACACTCACATTTTTTTGTGTCATTTTAAACATATTTGGTGCAAGATGCAATAACAAAACTTTATAAAAGTGGGAGAAAAGCCACCCGGTCAATCTTGCGATCATGTCTGGTATCACTCCACAGCACCATGGTATCTACATGCTGTTTGACGTAATAAAAACCAAGCTCTTTTACGAGAGGCAACTTTTCAATGAATTATTAAGGATCATTTATAAATTGCTTGTTGCGTACACTGTCAATGATCAACAACAGTTCTGGTAAGGTAAACCTTTTAGAGGCAGAATTATAGTAACACCCCGCCCACAAAGTACTGCCTTGTTCTGTCTTATCTGAAATAAGCAAAGCAAAGCTAAAGGACTGTCATCCCATTTTCAGGTTGTTTGATGTTATTGCAGGAAAACATGGAAAAAGCTGTGATACACTTCATCATCCTGGAAGTCATCTCAGGTGAGCTCTTTCTATTTAAAATGTTTATTCATTTATTTATCAAAGAGAAACTATTAATTATCGACAGACATTTCTCTCTCTGTTGGAAGCTGTTTCCCTGTTGTTTAAATCTAAATGTCGGCGATAAGTAATGTTCTTCACCAACCCACTCTCTTCAGTCTGTGTACAAATGACACGACTTTACACATTGGAAATGCGTGCAATAGATACGCAGAAGTCCGATTTTGCGTGCATATGATACGCTAACCATTCCCATTGAGATCTGAGGCCGAGTTTTGCGTGCATATGATACTCCCACGTTACTTTTGTTATGAACGTATCTCAAATACGTTTATTTTCTACATATCTTCAAGAAACATATTTTCTCCCACGTTACGTTTGTTATGAACGTATCAGATGGATCAGAGAATATACAATGCCTTGCAAAAGTATTCACCCCCCTTGGCATTTTTCTTGTTTTATTGCATAAAAACATGTAATTTAATTTGATTTTTGGAGAATTTGTATTATTTGATGTACACAACATGCCTACAACTTTGAAGATGCAAAACATATTTTTATTGTGAAACAAACAAGAAATAATAATGAAAAATAAAAAAACATGTGCGTGCATAACTATTCACCCCCCTAAAGTCAATACTTTGTAGAGCCACCTTTTGCAGCAATAACAGCTGCATGTCTCTTGGGGTATGTGCACATGTCTATAAGCTTGGCACATCTTTCCATTGAGGCTGCAGCCACACGAGGACAAAAACGGCCGTTTGCGTTACTGTTTAGTGTCATATAGACCATTCGGCCACACGAGGACGACCGCATACGGCACTAAACGACTGAGGAAACGATAATGGGTCCCAAGGTGGATAGAACGGCATACGCAACGCTCTGGGGGGTCAAACAGCTCCGTGTGTGCGACCTATACGGTCATTTTCTGATAATGATTGCGCAATAGCCCCGCCTCTCCCCACCTCTGCTGCTCACCTCCGCGTACCCCGCGCCATTGCTGATGTGTTTCGCCACCAACAACAACAACAATGGCGGATCGCAGAGTTGCTATCGTGCTCCGGACGCTACTGACCATGCTACAGTTCTTTGTGCAACATCTACAGCAGACTTACACATCCGGGGGGATCTTACTCGCTGCTTTTGTGGATATGTACTGCAGCTTCAGCGATCATTTTCTGATAATGATTGCGCAATAGCCCCGCCTCTCCCCACCTCTGCTGCTCACCCCCGCGTCTGTAAACTGCACACTGAATTCAGATTATTTATCTTTCTCTCGATATGGACATAAACGCGAGTGAAGTCTAATCTGACAGGACGGAGACACCTCTCAAACTACCTAAACTAGTTATAAATATGTGTATTTTTACTGTCGGCCGGGTCACTCATTACTGGATCAGCTGCTGCATGAAACAGACACTGACGCTGTCCGAAGAGAGGGAGGAAAAAGAGAGGCTCCGTGTATTTTTATTATTATATTATATAGAGTCGTTATTCATTTGTTTTAAAGCTCAATAAATAACAAAGAAGACCTTTGACCGGCACTTTTATAATTTTGTCGGAAGGTTTAAACTTTAATACACGTTGACTGGCGAAAAACTCTGCCCGGTTCCCTCGGCCCCCACCGCGGAGAATAACCAGAAGGGCAACCATGACAACCATGCTTCTTCGCTGCTTTTGTGGAGTAAGTTACAGCGCCACGTACAGGCTCCTGCATATGTACTGCAGCTTCTCCAGCGGTTGGAGCTAAACGGAGCGGTCTCGTGTGGACAGACACTATCCGGATAACTATTGCGTGTGGACGGAAGCTTGTTTGCGTTTGCGTTAATCCTATGCGTTTAGCCGTTTTCGTCCTTGTGTGGCCGGGGTCTGAGATTTGCTTCCATTCTTCTTGCCAAAACTGCAGCTCCTTTAGGTTAGATGGGTTCCGCTCGTGTACAGCCATCTTTAGGTCTTACCTAATCGATTGGATTAAGGTCTGGGCTTTGACTAGGCCACTCCAAAACTTTTAAATGTTTCCCCTTAAACCACTCTAGCGTTGCTTTAGCAGTATGCTTTGGGTCATTGTCCTGCTGGAAGGTGAACCTCTGCCCAAGCCTCAAATCTCTGGCAGACTGAAACACAGTTTCCTCAACTATTTCCCTGTATTTCATAGCTCCATTCATCACTCCTATTTTTACCAGCTTCCCAGTCCCTGCTGCTGAAAAACATCTCCACAACATGATGCTGCCTCCACCTTGCTTCACTGTGGGGATGGTGTTCTGAGGGTGATCAGAGGTGTTGGGTTTGTGCCAGACATAACGTTTACCTTGATGGCCAAAAAGTTACATTTTAGTCTCATCCGACCACAGGACCTTCTTCCACATGTTTGGGGAATCTTCCCCATGCCTTTTGGCGACCTCCAAACATGTTTTCTTTTTTTTTTTGCGACTCTTCCATAAAGCCCAGCTCTGTGGAGTGTGCAGATTCTCCTCTCTCTGCTGTGGAGCTTACCAGCTCCTTCAGGGTTATCCTCGGCCTCTTTGCTGCCTCTCTGATCAATGCTCTCCTTGCACGGTGTGAGAGTTTTGGTGGGCGGCCCTCTCTTGGCAGGTTTCTTGTCGTGGCATACTTTTTCCATTTTACAATAATGGATTTAATGGTGCTTCGTGATGTTCAACGTTTGTGAGATTTTTTTATAACCCAACCCTGTCTCATACTTTTCCACAACTTTGTCCCTGACCTGTTTGGAGAGCCCTTTAGTCTTCCTGGTGTCGTTTTCTTGCTTAGAAAGGCCACTTGCTGTGGTATGGAAGACAGAGGCCTTCTACAACAGTTGTATATACAGAGATAATGAGGCACTTGATTGCACACAGGTGAACTTAATTTCAATAATTGTGTGACTCTTTTTGGGCTAAATAGCAAAGGGGGTGAATACATATGCACACACTTTTCAGTTTTACATTTTTTGTTATGTTTTAAAACGTGCTCTTTTTTTCTTTCACTTCACCAATTTTGACTGACTTTGTGTGGGGTCTTGCCATCAAATCCCCCCAAAATATTATATTATTTTTGGTTTTAATGCAAGAAAATAGGAAAAATGGCAAGAATACTTTCGCAAGGCACTGTACATCTAAAGAAATCTCCATTACAAGATTACTTTAAGGAGGGGTCAGATGTCTTCTTAAGCCTGGCATACTACGTCATGGCTTGATCATTGTATTAGTACAGCTGATGCACATGCTTCACTTGAGTGTATGAGCATTCTGTATGGGACAGCAACGACTGATCATATACCTGTTGCTATGTCAATAAATGTCGAACATCTACCTGGGCTAACCAGAAATGTAAATAGTGCTCAAACAGAAAAACTAGACTGGTCAACCCTCACAAAGGAAGACATTACATCCTATTATGCTCAGACGGATACATCCTTAACTAATATTCATCTACCTAGAGATGCAATTATGTGTAGTGATGTTAATTGTAAGGATGCAAAGCATAGGGGTGATATCTGCTCCATGTACAATGATATAGTAAGTGCTCTGTATGAAGGCAGTAAGCCTTACTACAAAAGTAACAATAAGACACATAACATCAGGCCTGGCTGGAATAGGTATGTAGCTGAGTATCATGCTGAAGCCTGTGAAGCCACCAAATCATGGGCTATGGCAGGCAGACCCAGACAAGGGTCTGTATTTGAGTACAAGAAGCTTACTAATGCAAGATACAAGTATGCTATTCGCTTCATCTGTAAAAATGAGCAAGCCATGAGGGCCGATTCCATGGCTAAGAAGCTGCTAAGTAACAATGTTATGGATTTTTGGAAAGAAGTGAGGGCTATTAATAAATGCAAAATATCTCTACTATGCACTGTTCACGGAACATCCGGAACAGACAACATTGTGGAGTTATGGCGACAGCATTATAGTACCTTATTCAACTGTGTCTAAAGTGAACTGTATAGGGTAGATGATATTGATAACAATGAGTCAATGGTGATAATGCCACATGAGGTGTGCCAAGCTATAAACAAGCTGTCGGACAACAAAGCCAGTGGTGTAGATCATATTTCTGCTGAACATCTTAAATATGCCAGTGTAAAGATAGCTCTTCTTCATCTGCTTTACTGCCTTTATGAGTCATGGCTTGTTACCAGACTCAATGTTGTCTGTTCTGTTGGTGCCAGTTATTAAGGACAAAGCTGGTAAAGTGGGAAGCCTAGATATATAGGCCCATAGCATTAGCCAGCATACTGTCAAAAGTCCTAGAAAGAATTCTGCTGGACAGATTAGATGACTTTATTAACTCAACAGATAACCATGGCTTTAAGGCTAAACATGGCACTGACCTGTGTATATACGCCTTAAAGGAAGTAGGTAATAACTCATCAGTTCTTATGTGTTTCATTGATGCTTCTAAAGCCTTTGATCGTGTTAATCATATAGGAAGTTATTTGTTCAACTGAGTCAAAGAGGTGTGCCCAAATACATTGTGAGAATTCTGGTCTACTGGTATGGCCACCAGACTATGCAAGTCAAATGGGGCAATAGGGTCTCAGCCCCATTTGGGGTTAGCAATGGTGTCAGACAAGGTGGAATTATGTCCCCAGTTCTTTTTAACCTTTATATTGATGATCTGTCCAAGCGACTGAGAGCCTGTAATACTGGATGCATGATTGGTAGTACTCTAGTGAACCATATTATGTATGCAGATGATCTTGTTGTGCTGAGTCCATCTAGCGCTGGTCTTCAGCAGCTTCTTGCTGTTTGTTCTGTGTATGGTGTGTGGAGCATGACATCAAATACAACGCCAGTAAGAGTGCTGTCATGATCTTTAGAACCAAAGAGGATAAATGTCTTAAATATCCTGATTTTAAATTGTCTGATATTAATCTTAGTGTCTGTAATAAGTTAAAATATCTTGGACACTTTATTACAGAACAAATGACAGATGATGAAGATATTTATAGGCAATGCCGCATGATGTATGCACAAGCAAACATTCTCCTACGTAAGTTTGGTGCATGTACAGATGGAGTGAAGATGTCTCTATACGGCACATCTGTGGTCAAACTACAGAAAAGCAAGTTTACGGAAACTTCAAGTAGTTTATAATGATGCCATGAGAATATTGCTGAAGAGTGAAATGTTTGTGGCTGCAGGAGTCAATACTCTACAAGCTGTTTTAAGAAATCTTATGTATAAATGTATTTGCCGGCTTAATGACTCTGATAATGAAATCCTCTTGGCCTTATTGAACATAAGGTTTAGTACTACACGCTACCAATCGCAGCTGTGGAGACATTGGTATAGTTGTCTCTTTGTAGGACACTGATTTAAATTATTCTTAAACTATAAATTATTTTTATGCTGTGTATGTAATTTATTATATGTAATGTCTTGTCTTTTTTCTGGACCCTGAGTCTGTGATAAAGTTTTCATTCATTCATTCTTCCTGTCCTGCTCAGCAGACTCTAAACCCCCTCCCCAGTTGCAGTAGTTTCTGAATGGAGCCCTGCTGTCTGATAATGGACCAGAGCTCACACTGAGTCAAAGTGGAAGCTACAGCTCTCAGGCCTTCAACAACAAAACTCTGAGATATGAGACATCTCAGCCTTCTTCTGTAACTGTACTGGGTGAGTACGTTTTTTTGGATATAATCTTCTAAGATAAAGATGATTTCATAACTTCAACAAGCCATTTCAATTGCCTTGTGTTGAAAAGTGCTATATAAATAAACTTGCCTTGCCTTGCCTCGCCTTACCAAAAAGAAAAAATTCACCACCTGGATTTAGCTAAGCAAATCGGTAAGAGCCATCCATTGGATAATTACTGCAGTGAATAATATGTTTCAGCTAGCAACAAGTTATTTAACCCCCGCTGATGCGGTGAGGAGCATGTCATTTCTTAAGCAACCATGTCGGAAGACATATCCTGTGGTCGGGGAAAGGATGTTAATCAGTTTCAGAAGGGTCAAATTATGGCACATTTCCACTGCAGTGGGGTAGCCCCGTTTAAGCGTCCCTAACGTCCTCGCTCAAGCCTCGGGCTGCCTCGCTGGCCGTCCGAGGCCGTGGCGCATTTCCATTACAGTTTAGGACCTGGGGTAGCAATGCAGTGTAGGCGGGGCGATCGGCTTTGTTGTTCCGTCGAGCTCCGGCTGGATTTTATCATCCCCAATGAGATGTAGAAACGTCGTCACCTCCTCGGTCGACCACGGTGTGCTTTTCTTTGACGTTGCCATTTTTGTAGCTCCTCCGTTAACAAAAATGCTGTGTATAAAAATGCTGCAAGCTTGCTTCTATATATATATGCGACGCTAGGGATGATCTCGCGCACGATCTTGTGACGATTCTCTCTGACCAATCAGCAGTCGAGAGTGTTGACGTCACTAGTTCAGCCCTGGCCCTGGCCTGATAGAACCACGATTTTATGGGGCCGGAAAAAGAGGGAAAAAGTACCCGCTAGCCGGTACTAGGCTATATGGAAAGGCCACCAAAAACTGGCCTGGCCGCTTGAGGACGATTAAAGACGCTTAAACGGGGCTACCCGCTGCAGTGGAAATGCGCCATTATTGGCAATTATCAAATTATCAAGCAAAGAACACAATTTAGAAGATTGCTGAAACTACTCAAATCAGGTTAACGCATTAATAAAACCTGGAAGGATAGTGGTGAACCATCATCATGCCTAGTGCCACCGTACAAGCCTTTGAGGGCAGTGTTAATGGTTGCTACAGTTGGTCAGGTCTAGGTTCAGCAACGTTATGTTCCCAAAGAATGAGGCCAGCTGAGCTCATTACACATTTGTCTCAGGGGGAAGACAGCCAAGGAAAACACAACTCCCACAATTAATGCAAAGAAACTGAAGAAAGCTCATGGAGAGCAACACAAAAGGGCAAATCAATTATATAGAGGACAAATGCTCATATTGAATAATGTCCAGCCCTTGTTAGGAATGTTTGCATTACCTAAAATGTCCAAATAATAATGAATATATTTTCCTCCAACAGCACCAGTATCCAGTGTAAAGGTAAATGCCAGCTCGACAGACATTTTGGAGTCGAGCAGCAGCTCCGTCAGTCTGTCCTGCTCCTCCTCTGGATCCCCTCTCTCTTTCCTCTTGCTGAACAGCAGCTCTGAGGTTACAGGAAGTGACAGAGTTCAGATCACTGATGGGAACTCCACTGTAACTATAGTTAATGTGACCCGCTACGACCAGGAACCCTTCAGCTGTCATGCATCTAATCCTGTCAGTGAGGTCACCAGCGATCCAGTAACCCTACTCATCGTCTGTGAGTTTCTAACGAACATCTTCTTACAAAACATTGAGTCAAGCTTCATCTCATGTGTACTTTTCCCTCAATATTAACTTTATTTATCTGCCACATTTGGAGGGATACAATAAGGCATGTTTTATTCATACTGTATGTAAAAAATGAGTTTAAATATTTAGAACAAAGTAAATGTATGGACAATATGTAGGTGAATAAGTAAAAATGAATAAAATAAGACACTATATATCAGTGATATTGCTAAGACTTAGAGGGCAAAGACAAACAATACAAATGACAAAACTTCATTGTAAAGTAGCCTTTAAAACCAGAAAAAGACAACACTTGTGCCATATAATGATATCACAATATCTATATTCTAACATGTCAACTAGCCGTGTATTACAATATTTATATAATATTATTATCAAAATATTGCCGAGCACTTATCTGTGATGTTCTCTTCCTTGTTTTTTTTCCTTATATTTCTATGGGTAAACATAACTTTGAATGTTCCTCCACAGTCGGGCCAGAAAATATAAATCTGATAATATCTCCGTCACAAGAATACTATGACGAAGGATCAGACATCATCCTGACGTGCTCAGCTGACTCTGGACCTCCTGCCTTTGTTCAGTGGTTTCTGAACGGAGACCTGATGTCTGATACTGGATCAGATCTCAGTCTGATGAACGTTCATATGAGTCAGAGTGGGAACTACAGCTGTCAGGCCTTTAACAACAAGACTCTGATGAATCAAACATCTCAGACTGTAGCTGTCTCTGTACGAAAATGTAAGTTGAGGAGAATTACTTCTTGTTGATTTGGGTCCAAAATAAGTAGCATTTATGGGTGTTTGTTGTGAACAAGTCACTTTAAAGGTTGGAGATAGGGCTGTGGATATAAAGGAAAAAAAATATCACAATCTTTCTGATGAAATACGTCCATATCAATATTGCAAGGATATTGTTTGGTTGCCTACATTTCATTTGATTTCATACAGAAATAATTACTTGGAGATGTAATTGTGTTGTTGTTGTATTTGTAATCAAATGTAGGTTAGGGAGAATAACTTATTGTAATGCTGTTGGTTAAAATAAGTAGACCTTTAGGCTTTTAGTTTTAAACAGTGATTAATTGAATAAGTCAGAAGTAGTTATTTAAAGACTGTATAGTTGTTTTGTTGGACACATAATTGTTACAGAATGTGATATTCTTTTCTACAGAAACAGGCAACACAAGTCAAAACAAATTACTTGCAATTGCAATCTTATTTTCTAATCCCAACATTTTCTTTTTTTTTCTCCACCCATAGCACACATCTCAGATGTCGTAATAACACCAAGCAGCACAGATCTGTCAGAGTTCAGCAGCTCCGTCAGTCTGTCCTGCTCCTCCTCTGGATCTTTCCTCTCCTTCCTCTGGCTGAACAGCAGCTCTGAGGTTACACTGAGCGACAGAGTTCAGATCACTGATGAAGGATCCACTCTCAATATAATTAACGTGACGCGCTACGACCAGGGACCGTTCATTTGTCATGTGTTCAATAATTTCAGTAACTACACCAGACCTGAGCCTCGACATCAGCTGTGAGTATTCTTTAAAGTTACAGCATCTGAATGAAAACACTAGAAAGACCTTTAAAGGGGCCCTATTGTGCTTTCGGGGGTTTACCTTTCCTGTAGTGTGTTAAATACGTAAATCATATGTCAATGGTCTGTAAAGGCTAAAAATCATATCGTATTGCAATTACAAGATCAGACAAATCCTCACAATGTGTTGTTTTTTCAATGCAAGCCCAGCTTTGATTTATACTTTTTACAGGCGTCATGTCAGGTTAGTTTATCTAAATGTGTTTACTGAGCTCCTTGCTGTTTGATAGCTGCAGTGTTTGGCTGGTGCTGAGTAAATGAAGGCTGTATTAAGTTTAATGATGCATCTCGGCTTTTAAACGGCACACTTAACATTAATGACCCGTTCACACTGAGCCAAGCTGGAAGCTGTTTCGCTCAAGCTGCTGTTATTATATCGTTGATTATACCATTTTATGTCTTTTTCTCGCAGTTGGGCCAGAAAAGACCCTTTTAAAGCTTTCTCCGTCACAAGAATACTTTGAGAAAGTGTCAAACATCAGCCTGTCCTGCTCAGCTGACTCCAAACCTTCTGCTGTATTCAAGTGGTTTCTGAATAGAGACCTGCTGTCTGATACTGGACCAGATCTCAGTCTGATGAACGTTCAGATAAATCAAAGTGGAAGCTACAGCTGTCAGGCCTTCAACGAGAAAACTCTGAGATATGAGACGTCTCAGGCTGTAGCCATCTCTGTACAGATCTCTCTCCATACATTGCTTGCTGCTGCAATAGCAGCAGCAAGCAATGTATGGAGAGAGATCTGCAGGTTAAATAGAGCGGCATATTAAGGAGACTCTGTTTGGTTGGTTGTAGAGTGGCAAGGGGCGTTATGTATGAATGCAGCATAAGTGCTCGAGTTGACTGCCTGAACTAGCTCGCAGGCTTCGCCCCATTTAATGTGACCCGCTACGACCAGGGACCGTTCAGGTGCAACGCGTCGAATGGTGCCACAAGTGAAATCAGCCGGTCGATGGATCTCTTCATCCAATGTGAGTTTATGGCAAAGGGACTTGTGCTACAACCTGAGATAAGATGGCAATCTCTCTCAGGCTCCATACAAAGTCATTAATGTAATAGTAGGAATGGCGGACGTTAAACACAACTATGGGTCTAATGCTCATCTACCCAAAACTCAATAACACAATTCACATCTGATCAGCATAGGTTTGCAAAAGAGAGGTCTAAATTAGGGCTCCACGATTTTGGGAAAAAATCTAATTGCGATTTTTCTGACAAATATTGCGATTGCGATTCGAATTGCGATATTTGTTTTTAAGCGACCCAACGGAAGTTTATTGTAAAAATGCGGCCATAACTCCGGCGAGGAAGGTCGTATCAACGTGCTCCCGTCTCTAGCACCCCCGCAGCCCGAGCTACGAGTGAAAGAACTAAACTTACATGAAACTTTCGTTGGGTTGCTTTAAAGTCAAGCTTCAGTTTAAGATTCACCCTGTAATAGAAACATGTGATGGAGCATTACTAACCTGACTCAGAAACCATCTAGGAAAGCTCCATTGGAAGCCATTTGGAAAGGGCAGGCACTTTCAGAAGCACTTGGCAGGTGATTGGATCAATCTGTCTATCACCTTCTATCATGAGCCACTTCTGATTGATTAATAATGGCTGGTACATGTGGAGCACAGCACTTCTGATTGGTGTGGATGACTGACACACAATAAAAATTAAAAAAAATTATTAAAAAAAAGACTTCAAGTAGGGAATGAGTCCTTACCCCAAGTGAAGGAGTTCAAGTATCTCGGGGTCTTGTTCTCGAGTGAGGGAACAATGGAGCGTGAGATGGGCCGGAGAATCGGAGCAGCGGGAGCGGTACTGCAGTCGCTTTCCCGCACCGTTGTGACGAAAAGGGAGCTGAGCCAGAAGGCAAAGCTCTCTGTCTACCGGGCCATTTTCGTTCCTACCCTCACCTATGGTCATGAAGGATGGGTCATGACCGAAAGAACGAGATCGCGGATACAAGCGGCCGAGATGGGTTTTCTCCGCAGGGTGGCTGGTGTCTCCCTTAGGGATAAGGTGAGAAGTTCGGTCATCAGGGAGGGACTCGGAGTTGAGCCGCTCCTCCTTCGCGTCGAAAGGAGCCAGTTGAGGTGGTTCGGGCACCTAGTTAGGATGCCACCTGGGCGCCTCCCTAGGGAGGTGTTCCAGGCACGTCCAGCTGGGAAGAGACCATGGGGTAGACCTAGGACCAGGTGGAGGGATTATATCTCTTCGCTGGCCTGGGAGCGCCTTGAGATCCCCCAGTCAGAGCTGGTTGATGTCGCCAGGGAAAAGAAAGTTTGGGGCTCTCTGCTGGAACTGCTACCCCCGCGACCCGACCACGGATAAGCGGAAGAAGATGGATGGATGGATGGATAAAAAAAAAGAAGTTAAAAGAAAATCGCAGGCTTTGCGATTTGATAATCGCATCATTTAAAATCGTGATTTCGATTTAAAATCGATTAATCGTTCAGCCCTAGTCTAAATGCCCAATGAGGATCAGCACAGCAGTTTAAATAATGAAAACAGAGAAGAATAGAGACGGAAATGTTATCATGACAAAGGTATTTATTTTACTTGTAAATTTATATTTTATATAATATATAAAATGAAGTGTTTGTTCCCATTATCTGTGTGCACTGAATCAAGTCTGTATCAGACCCGTTGCAGCCCCGTTTTTAGAGATTTGGGAATGGAGGAAAAGAGAGAGGGTTGTGTTTTCTGACGTAGAAAAGTGCATTTTGCATGATAGGTCCCCTTTAAATAAGCTTAATAGTATTTCTACAATGTGTACATACTTTCATTTTACTTACTTTCAATGGGATTTGGAGTTCTCAATACATACACCTAATACATTTTTAGCCAAAAGTCAACATTGGTTAAGGCCCACAAAAGGCCTCTATGTGACTCTTTGCTGTGTTACAGACGGACCTGACAACATGGCCATCAAAGGACCTGAATCTGTGCGTGTCGGAGATTTCACGATGCTTTACTGCTCCACCATGTCCGTACCATCACCAACGTTCACCTGGTTTCTTGATGGAAAGCCAACTTGCGTGCATGAGGCTGCGTACGTCATAATGTCCATCAGCAGCTCTGACAGTGGGACGTACAGTACAGCTGCTCCGCTGAGAGCTCTGCAACAGGCCTGAGTCAAACAGAGAGCCACACACTATCTGTTGGAGGTATGTGACTGAAAAAGAAAGAAAATCTGACGCGGACAATGTTTTTTTATACCAAGATTTAAGGCTTTTATTTGTCATACCTACGCTACATAGCTTTAGTGTAGCTATGTCGATGAAAATCTTAGGTCCCAGGCTCCTCCAACAGTGCAACACAATTAAACAGACAAAATAGTGAAATAGTGAAATATAGTGATGTGACGTTCGCGTACGATCCGATTATTTTAAACAGCTCTTTGGTAAGAATGAAGGGAACCGAGTCCTACGTGGTGAGAGACGTTCTTTGTATCGTTGGTTCACTGCCTGCCATAAATCCACTCGCCTATACAGGAACTTGCTTTCCTGAATGCAAATGTGCCGTAGATGATGGCATGACGCATGCTGCGTGAGTAGAAGTTTGGCTGGCTGAGAGATGTAGCAAGTTATAAAAATGTTATATGAGTAAAAGTAGATTTCCGGCAATACAGTCAATCATCCTCCTGGTGATTATTTCACAGATAAACCTAGTAACCTCGTCCCCTTAAAAAGGAACGGAGCCATAAGATCCGGCTCCCTTCAAAGAGCCGTAATTCCCATCAGTGAAATAGTGCAATAAGAGTATACAAGTGATTGGAATATGATATATTAGATACATAATTTGTAAGTTGCAGCCAGATGAATGTTATGGGTGTTCTGTCAAAAGTTCAGAACCAGTAAGACATGGTGTGTTCTTGAGAAGTCTATGTAGGATCTTCATGGTGTTTTATTTCTCCAGATTTCTCAGAGTGTGGCTGCACATTTGCTGCTGGCAGAGCGGCCATCCTCACAGCTGGATGTTTTCTTGTTGTTGCGATAGTGTGTGGAACCTTTGTCCATAATATGGTGAAGAAGAGTAGGTAAGCATGAAACAAGGTTAGGAGGTCTGATGAAGAAAGGTGGTTCCAGAGGTGGAATGTAATATGGATTTACTTAAATACTGTATTTAAGTACAAGTTTGAGCTACTTTACTGAGTATTTCCACTGTCTGCTACCTATCCATTTCACCACCTTTTAGAGGGAAATATTGTAAAGTATTTTACAACCCAATACATTTATCTGAACCATTTAGTTTTTACTTTAAACAAGTAAAACATATATACAGTATCTCTAGTTTTAAAGGTGCATGCACGTACATCCGTACACATGTAAATTAAATACAATCATAACCCAAAATATATATGCATTTGTAATATTTCTCCAGTTATCAACTATACTGTAGCACTCTGAATGTCATTTTGCAAAAGGGTTCATTTTTTTTAGCTTCTGTAAGTACATTTTACATATTTAAAACACTTCTTTACTTATACTTGAGTACGATTTTGAGGACATTTCACTCATAATGAAGTCTTTTTGTTCTACTTTGATTAAATATTTAAATTGTTCTACTTTTAAACATGTCTTGAATTTCACAACATTATGTTTTTATTTTCAGACTCAACATCAAGTATCCGGCACGTCGAAAACGTAAGTGTTCACCTCATCTATAAGATATGGAAACACGTAATCAGCAAATCATAAAGGTGATTTTATGAATCAGGAGATTTAACAAACTTTGTGTGAAGGACAAACCGAAAGAACCGAACGCCTTTGCTTCCTTGAACGTGAGTAAATACATTTCATTTTGAAAGACATCCAAGTGTTTGTCTTTGAGTTTTTGATATATTTCTAACCAGTTGTGAACTTTCCCTCCTGCAACATAAACAATTAAATATGGAAACACCAACACACAAACGGCAAGAAGACTACCACACATTTCCAAAACCAACACCCTAAAGAAAAAGCTAT
Organism: Gymnodraco acuticeps; assembly: GCF_902827175.1. Taxonomy (NCBI): domain Eukaryota; kingdom Metazoa; phylum Chordata; class Actinopteri; order Perciformes; family Bathydraconidae; genus Gymnodraco; species Gymnodraco acuticeps. Next base: position 1,295,596 of record NW_022990276.1, on the reverse strand, counting down.
TATATATTTGTATTTTGTTCAACTAAAACACATTGTTCGGACTCCTTCAGAGCACAGTGCGTTGTGAGTTTGACGTCAGATAGCTGCAACTTTTGTGTAATTTGGTTTTACGATAATGTCCACTCTCATAGCCGTGGGAACATGTTTCAAATGGGGGGTGCTGTGGGGATGACACCAGGGCCAGTTCTGACCAATTTGCTGCCCTAGGCAAGATTTGAGCTGGCAATGAAAAACCTCTACAAAAGACCAATACACTACAAACAGAGAAACGTATTGACATGGTGGACAGCTTATATAAAAAGGATTCAAATGTATTTAGCATTGTATGAACATGTTTTAAACGATATTTTTGGTTTACTGTCCTATAGCATATATTGGAATGATTTCAAACCTGTTTTTATTTATCCTAATAATTATAAAGGTATGCCTTGGAAATATTTGTTTACATAAATTGTGATCAAAACGTTTGAGACTCACGAGATAACTTAGAGTGAACTATATATTCTAAACCCTCAGTCCTTTACCTCACTGAGCCTCTCAGTCTGACAGGAGAGGACTCTCCCTCCACATTATTGTAGAAACAGCTTCTTTAATCCGGACCGTTAGCGCAGC